>NW_026648368.1:0-102841 GCF_030028045.1 Hippopotamus amphibius kiboko
TGAGTTCCTGAGGCCATTTCCAAGCAGGAGGCACTCTGGCTGCACAAGCTCGAGAGCCCTGCTTAGGACTTCCCTCTGGCAACAGAGTGGGTGCCAAGGGCCTGTGGGTGGGAAGGGGCTCGGAAGGCACAGGGGAGCCTTTGGGCCCCCAGTGCTCTCCCATGGAAAACGCTGCAGGCCCCAGCATCCACGAACTGCTCCGAGGCTGGGCAGTGGGCAAGCTGTCCACAGCCGAAGGCTCCCTGCCAAGTGCTACAGGCCTTTCTGCATGGCTCAGCGGCAGCTTCCTTGCAGTCTGCTGGTCCAGGGGCGTGTGTGCCCTGGTCCAGAGTGCTGTAGGAGGAGCTCCTAGCAAGGGGAGAGCAAGCCCCTTGTTTCCTTGGCGGAGACTGGCCTGTGCACACAGAGGCCTGCCAGCAGTGAAGACAGTGCAGGCAGCGAGGGCGTGTGGCAGGCAGCAAAGAGGTGGCAGGAGTCCTGCTTGCAAGTGGGGTCATGCCTGTCTTGTGCTCAGGCCCCAGTGGCCACGTGCACACACAGCCTCTGGACCCGCAGCTTCCCAGCAGTGCAAGACACACACAGGCAACACCCTGGGGCCTGCTCGCATGAACTGTGCTCTGTCGAGGTCCTGCTGGCTGGCAGTTTCCTAGGCCAGCACAGGCCCTAGGGAGGCCTGGCTGAGCCTGGGATGGGTCCCAAACTAGCAGTGCCCAGGGAAAGCCTGGGACTGGAGGCCAGGCTACAGGCTCATTCCAGCTTGAGCCTGGTGCACAGAGCCTTCAGCTGGGACTTGCCGGGGGAATGCTCAGCACAGTGGCTTTGGCCTGCCATCCACGTTCCTCCCTCGGGCCCTTCTGCCTGTTAGACCCACACTCCCTAGAAGTGTGTTCCTGAGGCAGTTGGACAGTTGGGGAAGTGGAGGCTCTCCCAGCATGGGAGGTCTGCCCAGAACATTGCTCTGTGTCCAAAGAGGATTCCCTGCACCTCAGGCACTGGGGAGAGATTTTGTGCACACAGGAGAGCCTTGGCACACGCAGTGTTTCCCCACGGAAAGCAGTGTGAGAAGGAGCCCCTGCCAGGGAAGCATGGCCCTCTGCCACAGAAGCCCTCCATGCCACAGGCTGTCATGGACTCGGCTACAGGCCTTTGTGGCTGGAGAGACGGCAGATCCTCTGGAGGCTCTGGGTCAGTGTGCACTCCCCTTCGAGGAAACGAGGCATGTGGGAAGATTCCCTGCCCAAGAATGGCAAGCAGCCTGCTCCTTCCAATGAGACGCACGTGTGGTGTGAGAGGCTTGGCAGCAGAGAAGAAGCAAGAGGGGCAGCCAGAGGGGCAGCCAGAGAGGGGATGTGCACGCAGCTTGAAGGCCCCAGATCTCCTACATCCCAACCAGGGCATGCCGGCTCTGCCCAGCAGGCCCCATTCACAGGAGGGCACCCAGCTTCAGGATCTGCCCTTTCCCAGCCCTGAAACCACACACAGGCCCCACGCTGAGCCCTGCCAAGGGGGAACTTTGCTCCCCGCCTGGGCCGAATGGCACGACTGGGTTAGGGCAGAGAAGGCCCTGGGAGGCCTTCAGGGTGCTGCCACAGCATAGCAGTGCTCAGGCAAAGGCACTCTGCTTTCTGTAGGCTGGACGCACACTGGAGTTTCTGCTTGAGGCAGAGAGAGCTCAGCAGGGCGAGCCAGGGCTGAAGGCAAAGCAGAGAGTTTTTTGGTGGAGCGATGGCACCATCTGCTGGCTGCCAAGCATGGGAGCAGCCTCACTTCAAATGAGTTCCTGAGGCCATTTCCAAGCAGGAGGCACTCTGGCTGCACAAGCTCGAGAGCCCTGCTTAGGACTTCCCTCTGGCAACAGAGTGGGTGCCAAGGGCCTGTGGGTGGGAAGGGGCTCGGAAGGCACAGGGGAGCCTTTGGGCCCCCAGTGCTCTCCCATGGAAAACGCTGCAGGCCCCATCGTCCATGAGCTCCTCCGAGGCTTGGCAGAGGGCAAGCTGTCCACAGCCGAAGGCTCCCTGCCAAGTGCTGCAGGCCTTTCTGCATGGCTCAGCGGCAGCTTCCTTGCAGGCTGCTGGTCCAGGGGCGTGTGTGCCCTGGTCCAGAGTGCTGTAGGAGGAGCTCCTAGCAAGGGGAGAGCAAGCCCCTTGTTTCCTTGGCGGAGACTGGCCTGTGCACACAGAGGCCTGCCAGCAGTGAAGACAGTGCAGGCAGCGAGGGCGTGTGGCAGGCAGCAAAGAGGTGGCAGGAGTCCTGCTTGCAAGTGGGGTCATGCCTGTCTTGTGCTCAGGCCCCAGTGGCCACGTGCACACACAGCCTCTGGACCCGCAGCTTCCCAGCAGTGCAAGACACACACAGGCAACACCCTGGGGCCTGCTCGCATGAACTGTGCTCTGTCGAGGTCCTGCTGGCTGGCAGTGGCCTAGGCCAGCACAGGCCCTAGGGAGGCCTGGCTGAGCCTGGGATGGGTCCCAAACTAGCAGTGCCCAGGGAAAGCCTGGGACTGGAGGCCAGGCTACAGGCTCATTCAGGCTGGAGCCTGGTGCACAGAGCCTTCAGCTGGGACTTGCCGGGCGAATGCTCAGCACAGTGGCTTTGGCCTGCCATCCACGTTCCTCACTCGGGCCCTTCTGCCTGTTAGACCCACACTCCCTAGAAGTGTGTTCCTGAGGCAGTTGGACAGTTGGGGAAGTGGAGGCTCTCCCAGCATGATAGGTCTGCCCAGAACATTGCTCTGTGTCCAAAGAGGATTCCCTGCACCTCAGGCACTGGGGAGAGATTTTGTGCACACAGGAGAGCCTTGGCACATGCAGTGTTTCCCCACGGAAAGCAGTGTGAGAAGGAGCCCCTGCCAGGGAAGCATGGCCCTCTGCCACAGAAGCCCTCCATGCCACAGGCTGTCATGGACTCGGCTATAGGCCTTTGTGGCTGGAGAGACGGCAGCTCCTCTGGAGGCTCTGGGTCAGTGTGCACTCCCCTTCGAGGAAACGAGGCGTGTGGGAAGATTCCCTGCCCAAGAATGGCAAGCAGCCTGCTCCTTCCAATGAGACGCACGTGTGGTGTGAGAGGCTTGGCAGCAGAGAAGAAGCAAGAGGGGCAGCCAGAGGGGCAGCCAGAGAGGGGATGTGCATGCAGCTTGAAGGCCCCAGATCTCCTACATCCCAACCAGGGCATGCCGGCTCTGCCCAGCAGGCCCCATTCACAGGAGGGCACCCAGCTTCAGGATCTGCCCTTTCCCAGCCCTGAAACCACACACAGGCCCCACGCTGAGCCCTGCCAAGGGGGAAGTTTGCTTCCCGCCTGGGCCGAATGGCACGACTGGGTTAGGGCAGAGAAGGCCCTGGGAGGCCTTCAGGGTGCTGCCACAGCATAGCAGTGCTCAGGCAAAGGCACTCTGCTTTCTGTAGGCTGGACGCACACTGGAGTTTCTGCTTGAGGCAGAGAGAGCTCAGCAGGGCGAGCCAGGGCTGAAGGCAAAGCAGAGAGTTTTTTGGTGGAGCGATGGCACCATCTGCTGGCTGCCAAGCATGGGAGCAGCCTCACTTCAAATGAGTTCCTGAGGCCATTTCCAAGCAGGAGGCACTCTGGCTGCACAAGCTCGAGAGCCCTGCTTAGGACTTCCCTCTGGCAACAGAGTGGGTGCCAAGGGCCTGTGGGTGGGAAGGGGCTCGGAAGGCACAGGGGAGCCTTTGGGCCCCCAGTGCTCTCCCATGGAAAACGCTGCAGGCCCCAGCATCCACGAACTGCTCCGAGGCTGGGCAGTGGGCAAGCTGTCCACAGCCGAAGGCTCCCTGCCAAGTGCTACAGGCCTTTCTGCATGGCTCAGCGGCAGCTTCCTTGCAGTCTGCTGGTCCAGGGGCGTGTGTGCCCTGGTCCAGAGTGCTGTAGGAGGAGCTCCTAGCAAGGGGAGAGCAAGCCCCTTGTTTCCTTGGCGGAGACTGGCCTGTGCACACAGAGGCCTGCCAGCAGTGAAGACAGTGCAGGCAGCGAGGGCGTGTGGCAGGCAGCAAAGAGGTGGCAGGAGTCCTGCTTGCAAGTGGGGTCATGCCTGTCTTGTGCTCAGGCCCCAGTGGCCACGTGCACACACAGCCTCTGGACCCGCAGCTTCCCAGCAGTGCAAGACACACACAGGCAACACCCTGGGGCCTGCTCGCATGAACTGTGCTCTGTCGAGGTCCTGCTGGCTGGCAGTTTCCTAGGCCAGCACAGGCCCTAGGGAGGCCTGGCTGAGCCTGGGATGGGTCCCAAACTAGCAGTGCCCAGGGAAAGCCTGGGACTGGAGGCCAGGCTACAGGCTCATTCCAGCTTGAGCCTGGTGCACAGAGCCTTCAGCTGGGACTTGCCGGGGGAATGCTCAGCACAGTGGCTTTGGCCTGCCATCCACGTTCCTCCCTCGGGCCCTTCTGCCTGTTAGACCCACACTCCCTAGAAGTGTGTTCCTGAGGCAGTTGGACAGTTGGGGAAGTGGAGGCTCTCCCAGCATGGGAGGTCTGCCCAGAACATTGCTCTGTGTCCAAAGAGGATTCCCTGCACCTCAGGCACTGGGGAGAGATTTTGTGCACACAGGAGAGCCTTGGCACACGCAGTGTTTCCCCACGGAAAGCAGTGTGAGAAGGAGCCCCTGCCAGGGAAGCATGGCCCTCTGCCACAGAAGCCCTCCATGCCACAGGCTGTCATGGACTCGGCTACAGGCCTTTGTGGCTGGAGAGACGGCAGATCCTCTGGAGGCTCTGGGTCAGTGTGCACTCCCCTTCGAGGAAACGAGGCATGTGGGAAGATTCCCTGCCCAAGAATGGCAAGCAGCCTGCTCCTTCCAATGAGACGCACGTGTGGTGTGAGAGGCTTGGCAGCAGAGAAGAAGCAAGAGGGGCAGCCAGAGGGGCAGCCAGAGAGGGGATGTGCACGCAGCTTGAAGGCCCCAGATCTCCTACATCCCAACCAGGGCATGCCGGCTCTGCCCAGCAGGCCCCATTCACAGGAGGGCACCCAGCTTCAGGATCTGCCCTTTCCCAGCCCTGAAACCACACACAGGCCCCACGCTGAGCCCTGCCAAGGGGGAACTTTGCTCCCCGCCTGGGCCGAATGGCACGACTGGGTTAGGGCAGAGAAGGCCCTGGGAGGCCTTCAGGGTGCTGCCACAGCATAGCAGTGCTCAGGCAAAGGCACTCTGCTTTCTGTAGGCTGGACGCACACTGGAGTTTCTGCTTGAGGCAGAGAGAGCTCAGCAGGGCGAGCCAGGGCTGAAGGCAAAGCAGAGAGTTTTTTGGTGGAGCGATGGCACCATCTGCTGGCTGCCAAGCATGGGAGCAGCCTCACTTCAAATGAGTTCCTGAGGCCATTTCCAAGCAGGAGGCACTCTGGCTGCACAGGCTCGAGAGTCCTGCTTAGGGCTTCCCTCTGGCAACAGAGTGGGTGCCAAGGGCCTGTGGGTGGGAAGGGGCTCGGAAGGCACAGGGGAGCCTTTGGGCCCCCAGTGCTCTCCCATGGAAAACGCTGCAGGCCCCAGCATCCACGAACTTCTCCGAGGCTGGGCAGTGGGCAAGCTGTCCACAGCCGAAGGCTCCCTGCCAAGTGCTGCAGGCCTTTCTGCATGGCTCAGCGGCAGCTTCCTTGCAGGCTGCTGGTCCAGGGGCGTGTGTGCCCTGGTCCAGAGTGCTGTAGGAGGAGCTCCTAGCAAGGGGAGAGCAAGCCCCTTGTTTCCTTGGCGGAGACTGGCCTGTGCACACAGAGGCCTGCCAGCAGTGAAGACAGTGCAGGCAGCGAGGGCGTGTGGCAGGCAGCAAAGAGGTGGCAGGAGTCCTGCTTGCAAGTGGGGTCATGCCTGTCTTGTGCTCAGGCCCCAGTGGCCACGTGCACACACAGCCTCTGGACCCGCAGCTTCCCAGCAGTGCAAGACACACACAGGCAACACCCTGGGGCCTGCTCGCATGAACTGTGCTCTGTCGAGGTGCTGCTGGCTGGCAGTGGCCTAGGCCAGCACAGGCCCTAGGGAGGCCTGGCTGAGCCTGGGATGGGTCCCAAACTAGCAGTGCCCAGGGAAAGCCTGGGACTGGAGGCCAGGCTACAGGCTCATTCAGGCTGGAGCCTGGTGCACAGAGCCTTCAGCTGGGACTTGCCGGGCGAATGCTCAGCACAGTGGCTTTGGCCTGCCATCCACGTTCCTCACTCGGGCCCTTCTGCCTGTTAGACCCACACTCCCTAGAAGTGTGTTCCTGAGGCAGTTGGACAGTTGGGGAAGTGGAGGCTCTCCCAGCATGATAGGTCTGCCCAGAACATTGCTCTGTGTCCAAAGAGGATTCCCTGCACCTCAGGCACTGGGGAGAGATTTTGTGCACACAGGAGAGCCTTGGCACATGCAGTGTTTCCCCACGGAAAGCAGTGTGAGAAGGAGCCCCTGCCAGGGAAGCATGGCCCTCTGCCACAGAAGCCCTCCATGCCACAGGCTGTCATGGACTCGGCTATAGGCCTTTGTGGCTGGAGAGACGGCAGCTCCTCTGGAGGCTCTGGGTCAGTGTGCACTCCCCTTCGAGGAAACTAGGTGTGTGGGAAGATTCCCTGCCCAAGAATGGCAAGCAGCCTGCTCCTTCCAATGAGACGCACGTGTTGTGTGAGAGGCTTGGCAGCAGAGAAGAAGCAAGAGGGGCAGCCAGAGGGGCAGCCAGAGAGGGGATGTGCACGCAGCTTGAAGGCCCCAGATCTCCTACATCCCAACCAGGGCATGCCGGCTCTGCCCAGCAGGCCCCATTCACAGGAGGGCACCCAGCTTCAGGATCTGCCCTTTCCCAGCCCTGAAACCACACACAGGCCCCACGCTGAGCCCTGCCAAGGGGGAACTTTGCTCCCCGCCTGGGCCGAATGGCACGACTGGGTTAGGGCAGAGAAGGCCCTGGGAGGCCTTCAGGGTGCTGCCACAGCATAGCAGTGCTCAGGCAAAGGCACTCTGCTTTCTGTAGGCTGGACGCACACTGGAGTTTCTGCTTGAGGCAGAGAGAGCTCAGCAGGGCGAGCCAGGGCTGAAGGCAAAGCAGAGAGTTTTTTGGTGGAGCGATGGCACCATCTGCTGGCTGCCAAGCATGGGAGCAGCCTCACTTCAAATGAGTTCCTGAGGCCATTTCCAAGCAGGAGGCACTCTGGCTGCACAGGCTCGAGAGTCCTGCTTAGGGCTTCCCTCTGGCAACAGAGTGGGTGCCAAGGGCCTGTGGGTGGGAAGGGGCTCGGAAGGCACAGGGGAGCCTTTGGGCCCCCAGTGCTCTCCCATGAAAAACGCTGCAGGCCCCATCATCCATGAGCTCCTCCGAGGCTTGGCAGAGGGCAAGCTGTCCACAGCCGAAGGCTCCCTGCCAAGTGCTGCAGGCCTTTCTGCATGGCTCAGCGGCAGCTTCCTTGCAGTCTTCTGGTCCAGGGGCGTGTGTGCCCTGGTCCAGAGTGCTGTAGGAGGAGCTCCTAGCAAGGGGAGAGCAAGCCCCTTGTTTCCTTGGTGGAGACTGGCCTGTGCACACAGAGGCCTGCCAGCAGTGAAGACAGTGCAGGCAGCGAGGGCGTGTGGCAGGCAGCAAAGAGGTGGCAGGAGTCCTGCTTGCAAGTGGGGTCATGCCTGTCTTGTGCTCAGGCCCCAGTGGCCACGTGCACACACAGCCTCTGGACCCGCAGCTTCCCAGCAGTGCAAGACACACACAGGCAACACCCTGGGGCCTGCTCGCATGAACTGTGCTCTGTCGAGGTGCTGCTGGCTGGCAGTGGCCTAGGCCAGCACAGGCCCTAGGGAGGCCTGGCTGAGCCTGGGATGGGTCCCAAACTAGCAGTGCCCAGGGAAAGCCTGGGACTGGAGGCCAGGCTACAGGCTCATTCCAGCTTGAGCCTGGTGCACAGAGCCTTCAGCTGGGACTTGCCGGGGGAATGCTCAGCACAGTGGCTTTGGCCTGCCATCCACGTTCCTCACTCGGGCCCTTCTGCCTGTTAGACCCACACTCCCTAGAAGTGTGTTCCTGAGGCAGTTGGACAGTTGGGGAAGTGGAGGCTCTCCCAGCATGGGAGGTCTGCCCAGAACATTGCTCTGTGTCCAAAGAGGATTCCCTGCACCTCAGGCACTGGGGAGAGATTTTGTGCACACAGGAGAGCCTTGGCACATGCAGTGTTTCCCCACGGAAAGCAGTGTGAGAAGGAGCCCCTGCCAGGGAAGCATGGCCCTCTGCCACAGAAGCCCTCCATGCCACAAGCTGTCATGGACTCGGCTATAGGCCTTTGTGGCTGGAGAGACGGCAGCTCCTCTGGAGGCTCTGGGTCAGTGTGCACTCCCCTTCGAGGAAACGAGGCGTGTGGGATGATTCCCTGCCCAAGAATGGCAAGCAGCCTGCTCCTTCCAATGAGACGCACGTGTGGTGTGAGAGGCTTGGCAGCAGAGAAGAAGCAAGAGGGGCAGCCAGAGGGGCAGCCAGAGAGGGGATGTGCACGCAGCTTGAAGGCCCCAGATCTCCTACATCCCAACCAGGGCATGCCGGCTCTGCCCAGCAGGCCCCATTCACAGGAGGGCACCCAGCTTCAGGATCTGCCCTTTCCCAGCCCTGAAACCACACACAGGCCCCACGCTGAGCCCTGCCAAGGGGGAACTTTGCTCCCCGCCTGGGCCGAATGGCACGACTGGGTTAGGGCAGAGAAGGCCCTGGGAGGCCTTCAGGGTGCTGCCACAGCATAGCAGTGCTCAGGCAAAGGCACTCTGCTTTCTGTAGGCTGGACGCACACTGGAGTTTCTGCTTGAGGCAGAGAGAGCTCAGCAGGGCGAGCCAGGGCTGAAGGCAAAGCAGAGAGTTTTTTGGTGGAGCGATGGCACCATCTGCTGGCTGCCAAGCATGGGAGCAGCCTCACTTCAAATGAGTTCCTGAGGCCATTTCCAAGCAGGAGGCACTCTGGCTGCACAAGCTCGAGAGCCCTGCTTAGGACTTCCCTCTGGCAACAGAGTGGGTGCCAAGGGCCTGTGGGTGGGAAGGGGCTCGGAAGGCACAGGGGAGCCTTTGAGCCCCCAGTGCTCTCCCATGGACAACGCTGCAGGCCCCAGCATCCACGAACTGCTCCGAGGCTGGGCAGTGGGCAAGCTGTCCACAGCCGAAGGCTCCCTGCCAAGTGCTACAGGCCTTTCTGCATGGCTCAGCGGCAGCTTCCTTGCAGGCTGCTGGTCCAGGGGCGTGTGTGCCCTGGTCCAGAGTGCTGTAGGAGGAGCTCCTAGCAAGGGGAGAGCAAGCCCCTTGTTTCCTTGGCGGAGACTGGCCTGTGCACACAGAGGCCTGCCAGCAGTGAAGACAGTGCAGGCAGCGAGGGCGTGTGGCAGGCAGCAAAGAGGTGGCAGGAGTCCTGCTTGCAAGTGGGGTCATGCCTGTCTTGTGCTCAGGCCCCAGTGGCCACGTGCACACACAGCCTCTGGACCCGCAGCTTCCCAGCAGTGCAAGACACACACAGGCAACACCCTGGGGCCTGCTCGCATGAACTGTGCTCTGTCGAGGTCCTGCTGGCTGGCAGTTTCCTAGGCCAGCACAGGCCCTAGGGAGGCCTGGCTGAGCCTGGGATGGGTCCCAAACTAGCAGTGCCCAGGGAAAGCCTGGGACTGGAGGCCAGGCTACAGGCTCATTCCAGCTTGAGCCTGGTGCACAGAGCCTTCAGCTGGGACTTGCCGGGGGAATGCTCAGCACAGTGGCTTTGGCCTGCCATCCACGTTCCTCACTCGGGCCCTTCTGCCTGTTAGACCCACACTCCCTAGAAGTGTGTTCCTGAGGCAGTTGGACAGTTGGGGAAGTGGAGGCTCTCCCAGCATGGGAGGTCTGCCCAGAACATTGCTCTGTGTCCAAAGAGGATTCCCTGCACCTCAGGCACTGGGGAGAGATTTTGTGCACACAGGAGAGCCTTGGCACACGCAGTGTTTCCCCACGGAAAGCAGTGTGAGAAGGAGCCCCTGCCAGGGAAGCATGGCCCTCTGCCACAGAAGCCCTCCATGCCACAGGCTGTCATGGACTCGGCTACAGGCCTTTGTGGCTGGAGAGACGGCAGATCCTCTGGAGGCTCTGGGTCAGTGTGCACTCCCCTTCGAGGAAACGAGGCATGTGGGAAGATTCCCTGCCCAAGAATGGCAAGCAGCCTGCTCCTTCCAATGAGACGCACGTGTGGTGTGAGAGGCTTGGCAGCAGAGAAGAAGCAAGAGGGGCAGCCAGAGGGGCAGCCAGAGAGGGGATGTGCACGCAGCTTGAAGGCCCCAGATCTCCTACATCCCAACCAGGGCATGCCGGCTCTGCCCAGCAGGCCCCATTCACAGGAGGGCACCCAGCTTCAGGATCTGCCCTTTCCCAGCCCTGAAACCACACACAGGCCCCACGCTGAGCCCTGCCAAGGGGGAACTTTGCTCCCCGCCTGGGCCGAATGGCACGACTGGGTTAGGGCAGAGAAGGCCCTGGGAGGCCTTCAGGGTGCTGCCACAGCATAGCAGTGCTCAGGCAAAGGCACTCTGCTTTCTGTAGGCTGGACGCACACTGGAGTTTCTGCTTGAGGCAGAGAGAGCTCAGCAGGGCGAGCCAGGGCTGAAGGCAAAGCAGAGAGTTTTTTGGTGGAGCGATGGCACCATCTGCTGGCTGCCAAGCATGGGAGCAGCCTCACTTCAAATGAGTTCCTGAGGCCATTTCCAAGCAGGAGGCACTCTGGCTGCACAGGCTCGAGAGTCCTGCTTAGGGCTTCCCTCTGGCAACAGAGTGGGTGCCAAGGGCCTGTGGGTGGGAAGGGGCTCGGAAGGCACAGGGGAGCCTTTGGGCCCCCAGTGCTCTCCCATGGAAAACGCTGCAGGCCCCAGCATCCACGAACTTCTCCGAGGCTGGGCAGTGGGCAAGCTGTCCACAGCCGAAGGCTCCCTGCCAAGTGCTGCAGGCCTTTCTGCATGGCTCAGCGGCAGCTTCCTTGCAGGCTGCTGGTCCAGGGGCGTGTGTGCCCTGGTCCAGAGTGCTGTAGGAGGAGCTCCTAGCAAGGGGAGAGCAAGCCCCTTGTTTCCTTGGCGGAGACTGGCCTGTGCACACAGAGGCCTGCCAGCAGTGAAGACAGTGCAGGCAGCGAGGGCGTGTGGCAGGCAGCAAAGAGGTGGCAGGAGTCCTGCTTGCAAGTGGGGTCATGCCTGTCTTGTGCTCAGGCCCCAGTGGCCACGTGCACACACAGCCTCTGGACCCGCAGCTTCCCAGCAGTGCAAGACACACACAGGCAACACCCTGGGGCCTGCTCGCATGAACTGTGCTCTGTCGAGGTGCTGCTGGCTGGCAGTGGCCTAGGCCAGCACAGGCCCTAGGGAGGCCTGGCTGAGCCTGGGATGGGTCCCAAACTAGCAGTGCCCAGGGAAAGCCTGGGACTGGAGGCCAGGCTACAGGCTCATTCAGGCTGGAGCCTGGTGCACAGAGCCTTCAGCTGGGACTTGCCGGGCGAATGCTCAGCACAGTGGCTTTGGCCTGCCATCCACGTTCCTCACTCGGGCCCTTCTGCCTGTTAGACCCACACTCCCTAGAAGTGTGTTCCTGAGGCAGTTGGACAGTTGGGGAAGTGGAGGCTCTCCCAGCATGATAGGTCTGCCCAGAACATTGCTCTGTGTCCAAAGAGGATTCCCTGCACCTCAGGCACTGGGGAGAGATTTTGTGCACACAGGAGAGCCTTGGCACATGCAGTGTTTCCCCACGGAAAGCAGTGTGAGAAGGAGCCCCTGCCAGGGAAGCATGGCCCTCTGCCACAGAAGCCCTCCATGCCACAAGCTGTCATGGACTCGGCTATAGGCCTTTGTGGCTGGAGAGACGGCAGCTCCTCTGGAGGCTCTGGGTCAGTGTGCACTCCCCTTCGAGGAAACTAGGTGTGTGGGAAGATTCCCTGCCCAAGAATGGCAAGCAGCCTGCTCCTTCCAATGAGACGCACGTGTTGTGTGAGAGGCTTGGCAGCAGAGAAGAAGCAAGAGGGGCAGCCAGAGGGGCAGCCAGAGAGGGGATGTGCACGCAGCTTGAAGGCCCCAGATCTCCTACATCCCAACCAGGGCATGCCGGCTCTGCCCAGCAGGCCCCATTCACAGGAGGGCACCCAGCTTCAGGATCTGCCCTTTCCCAGCCCTGAAACCACACACAGGCCCCACGCTGAGCCCTGCCAAGGGGGAACTTTGCTCCCCGCCTGGGCCGAATGGCACGACTGGGTTAGGGCAGAGAAGGCCCTGGGAGGCCTTCAGGGTGCTGCCACAGCATAGCAGTGCTCAGGCAAAGGCACTCTGCTTTCTGTAGGCTGGACGCACACTGGAGTTTCTGCTTGAGGCAGAGAGAGCTCAGCAGGGCGAGCCAGGGCTGAAGGCAAAGCAGAGAGTTTTTTGGTGGAGCGATGGCACCATCTGCTGGCTGCCAAGCATGGGAGCAGCCTCACTTCAAATGAGTTCCTGAGGCCATTTCCAAGCAGGAGGCACTCTGGCTGCACAGGCTCGAGAGTCCTGCTTAGGGCTTCCCTCTGGCAACAGAGTGGGTGCCAAGGGCCTGTGGGTGGGAAGGGGCTCGGAAGGCACAGGGGAGCCTTTGGGCCCCCAGTGCTCTCCCATGAAAAACGCTGCAGGCCCCATCATCCATGAGCTCCTCCGAGGCTTGGCAGAGGGCAAGCTGTCCACAGCCGAAGGCTCCCTGCCAAGTGCTGCAGGCCTTTCTGCATGGCTCAGCGGCAGCTTCCTTGCAGTCTTCTGGTCCAGGGGCGTGTGTGCCCTGGTCCAGAGTGCTGTAGGAGGAGCTCCTAGCAAGGGGAGAGCAAGCCCCTTGTTTCCTTGGTGGAGACTGGCCTGTGCACACAGAGGCCTGCCAGCAGTGAAGACAGTGCAGGCAGCGAGGGCGTGTGGCAGGCAGCAAAGAGGTGGCAGGAGTCCTGCTTGCAAGTGGGGTCATGCCTGTCTTGTGCTCAGGCCCCAGTGGCCACGTGCACACACAGCCTCTGGACCCGCAGCTTCCCAGCAGTGCAAGACACACACAGGCAACACCCTGGGGCCTGCTCGCATGAACTGTGCTCTGTCGAGGTGCTGCTGGCTGGCAGTGGCCTAGGCCAGCACAGGCCCTAGGGAGGCCTGGCTGAGCCTGGGATGGGTCCCAAACTAGCAGTGCCCAGGGAAAGCCTGGGACTGGAGGCCAGGCTACAGGCTCATTCCAGCTTGAGCCTGGTGCACAGAGCCTTCAGCTGGGACTTGCCGGGGGAATGCTCAGCACAGTGGCTTTGGCCTGCCATCCACGTTCCTCACTCGGGCCCTTCTGCCTGTTAGACCCACACTCCCTAGAAGTGTGTTCCTGAGGCAGTTGGACAGTTGGGGAAGTGGAGGCTCTCCCAGCATGGGAGGTCTGCCCAGAACATTGCTCTGTGTCCAAAGAGGATTCCCTGCACCTCAGGCACTGGGGAGAGATTTTGTGCACACAGGAGAGCCTTGGCACATGCAGTGTTTCCCCACGGAAAGCAGTGTGAGAAGGAGCCCCTGCCAGGGAAGCATGGCCCTCTGCCACAGAAGCCCTCCATGCCACAAGCTGTCATGGACTCGGCTATAGGCCTTTGTGGCTGGAGAGACGGCAGCTCCTCTGGAGGCTCTGGGTCAGTGTGCACTCCCCTTCGAGGAAACGAGGCGTGTGGGATGATTCCCTGCCCAAGAATGGCAAGCAGCCTGCTCCTTCCAATGAGACGCACGTGTGGTGTGAGAGGCTTGGCAGCAGAGAAGAAGCAAGAGGGGCAGCCAGAGGGGCAGCCAGAGAGGGGATGTGCACGCAGCTTGAAGGCCCCAGATCTCCTACATCCCAACCAGGGCATGCCGGCTCTGCCCAGCAGGCCCCATTCACAGGAGGGCACCCAGCTTCAGGATCTGCCCTTTCCCAGCCCTGAAACCACACACAGGCCCCACGCTGAGCCCTGCCAAGGGGGAACTTTGCTCCCCGCCTGGGCCGAATGGCACGACTGGGTTAGGGCAGAGAAGGCCCTGGGAGGCCTTCAGGGTGCTGCCACAGCATAGCAGTGCTCAGGCAAAGGCACTCTGCTTTCTGTAGGCTGGACGCACACTGGAGTTTCTGCTTGAGGCAGAGAGAGCTCAGCAGGGCGAGCCAGGGCTGAAGGCAAAGCAGAGAGTTTTTTGGTGGAGCGATGGCACCATCTGCTGGCTGCCAAGCATGGGAGCAGCCTCACTTCAAATGAGTTCCTGAGGCCATTTCCAAGCAGGAGGCACTCTGGCTGCACAAGCTCGAGAGCCCTGCTTAGGACTTCCCTCTGGCAACAGAGTGGGTGCCAAGGGCCTGTGGGTGGGAAGGGGCTCGGAAGGCACAGGGGAGCCTTTGAGCCCCCAGTGCTCTCCCATGGACAACGCTGCAGGCCCCAGCATCCACGAACTGCTCCGAGGCTGGGCAGTGGGCAAGCTGTCCACAGCCGAAGGCTCCCTGCCAAGTGCTACAGGCCTTTCTGCATGGCTCAGCGGCAGCTTCCTTGCAGGCTGCTGGTCCAGGGGCGTGTGTGCCCTGGTCCAGAGTGCTGTAGGAGGAGCTCCTAGCAAGGGGAGAGCAAGCCCCTTGTTTCCTTGGCGGAGACTGGCCTGTGCACACAGAGGCCTGCCAGCAGTGAAGACAGTGCAGGCAGCGAGGGCGTGTGGCAGGCAGCAAAGAGGTGGCAGGAGTCCTGCTTGCAAGTGGGGTCATGCCTGTCTTGTGCTCAGGCCCCAGTGGCCACGTGCACACACAGCCTCTGGACCCGCAGCTTCCCAGCAGTGCAAGACACACACAGGCAACACCCTGGGGCCTGCTCGCATGAACTGTGCTCTGTCGAGGTCCTGCTGGCTGGCAGTTTCCTAGGCCAGCACAGGCCCTAGGGAGGCCTGGCTGAGCCTGGGATGGGTCCCAAACTAGCAGTGCCCAGGGAAAGCCTGGGACTGGAGGCCAGGCTACAGGCTCATTCCAGCTTGAGCCTGGTGCACAGAGCCTTCAGCTGGGACTTGCCGGGGGAATGCTCAGCACAGTGGCTTTGGCCTGCCATCCACGTTCCTCACTCGGGCCCTTCTGCCTGTTAGACCCACACTCCCTAGAAGTGTGTTCCTGAGGCAGTTGGACAGTTGGGGAAGTGGAGGCTCTCCCAGCATGATAGGTCTGCCCAGAACATTGCTCTGTGTCCAAAGAGGATTCCCTGCACCTCAGGCACTGGGGAGAGATTTTGTGCACACAGGAGAGCCTTGGCACACGCAGTGTTTCCCCACGGAAAGCAGTGTGAGAAGGAGCCCCTGCCAGGGAAGCATGGCCCTCTGCCACAGAAGCCCTCCATGCCACAGGCTGTCATGGACTCGGCTACAGGCCTTTGTGGCTGGAGAGACGGCAGATCCTCTGGAGGCTCTGGGTCAGTGTGCACTCCCCTTCGAGGAAACGAGGCATGTGGGAAGATTCCCTGCCCAAGAATGGCAAGCAGCCTGCTCCTTCCAATGAGACGCACGTGTGGTGTGAGAGGCTTGGCAGCAGAGAAGAAGCAAGAGGGGCAGCCAGAGGGGCAGCCAGAGAGGGGATGTGCACGCAGCTTGAAGGCCCCAGATCTCCTACATCCCAACCAGGGCATGCCGGCTCTGCCCAGCAGGCCCCATTCACAGGAGGGCACCCAGCTTCAGGATCTGCCCTTTCCCAGCCCTGAAACCACACACAGGCCCCACGCTGAGCCCTGCCAAGGGGGAACTTTGCTCCCCGCCTGGGCCGAATGGCACGACTGGGTTAGGGCAGAGAAGGCCCTGGGAGGCCTTCAGGGTGCTGCCACAGCATAGCAGTGCTCAGGCAAAGGCACTCTGCTTTCTGTAGGCTGGACGCACACTGGAGTTTCTGCTTGAGGCAGAGAGAGCTCAGCAGGGCGAGCCAGGGCTGAAGGCAAAGCAGAGAGTTTTTTGGTGGAGCGATGGCACCATCTGCTGGCTGCCAAGCATGGGAGCAGCCTCACTTCAAATGAGTTCCTGAGGCCATTTCCAAGCAGGAGGCACTCTGGCTGCACAGGCTCGAGAGTCCTGCTTAGGGCTTCCCTCTGGCAACAGAGTGGGTGCCAAGGGCCTGTGGGTGGGAAGGGGCTCGGAAGGCACAGGGGAGCCTTTGGGCCCCCAGTGCTCTCCCATGGAAAACGCTGCAGGCCCCAGCATCCACGAACTTCTCCGAGGCTGGGCAGTGGGCAAGCTGTCCACAGCCGAAGGCTCCCTGCCAAGTGCTGCAGGCCTTTCTGCATGGCTCAGCGGCAGCTTCCTTGCAGGCTGCTGGTCCAGGGGCGTGTGTGCCCTGGTCCAGAGTGCTGTAGGAGGAGCTCCTAGCAAGGGGAGAGCAAGCCCCTTGTTTCCTTGGCGGAGACTGGCCTGTGCACACAGAGGCCTGCCAGCAGTGAAGACAGTGCAGGCAGCGAGGGCGTGTGGCAGGCAGCAAAGAGGTGGCAGGAGTCCTGCTTGCAAGTGGGGTCATGCCTGTCTTGTGCTCAGGCCCCAGTGGCCACGTGCACACACAGCCTCTGGACCCGCAGCTTCCCAGCAGTGCAAGACACACACAGGCAACACCCTGGGGCCTGCTCGCATGAACTGTGCTCTGTCGAGGTGCTGCTGGCTGGCAGTGGCCTAGGCCAGCACAGGCCCTAGGGAGGCCTGGCTGAGCCTGGGATGGGTCCCAAACTAGCAGTGCCCAGGGAAAGCCTGGGACTGGAGGCCAGGCTACAGGCTCATTCAGGCTGGAGCCTGGTGCACAGAGCCTTCAGCTGGGACTTGCCGGGCGAATGCTCAGCACAGTGGCTTTGGCCTGCCATCCACGTTCCTCACTCGGGCCCTTCTGCCTGTTAGACCCACACTCCCTAGAAGTGTGTTCCTGAGGCAGTTGGACAGTTGGGGAAGTGGAGGCTCTCCCAGCATGATAGGTCTGCCCAGAACATTGCTCTGTGTCCAAAGAGGATTCCCTGCACCTCAGGCACTGGGGAGAGATTTTGTGCACACAGGAGAGCCTTGGCACATGCAGTGTTTCCCCACGGAAAGCAGTGTGAGAAGGAGCCCCTGCCAGGGAAGCATGGCCCTCTGCCACAGAAGCCCTCCATGCCACAGGCTGTCATGGACTCGGCTATAGGCCTTTGTGGCTGGAGAGACGGCAGCTCCTCTGGAGGCTCTGGGTCAGTGTGCACTCCCCTTCGAGGAAACTAGGTGTGTGGGAAGATTCCCTGCCCAAGAATGGCAAGCAGCCTGCTCCTTCCAATGAGACGCACGTGTTGTGTGAGAGGCTTGGCAGCAGAGAAGAAGCAAGAGGGGCAGCCAGAGGGGCAGCCAGAGAGGGGATGTGCACGCAGCTTGAAGGCCCCAGATCTCCTACATCCCAACCAGGGCATGCCGGCTCTGCCCAGCAGGCCCCATTCACAGGAGGGCACCCAGCTTCAGGATCTGCCCTTTCCCAGCCCTGAAACCACACACAGGCCCCACGCTGAGCCCTGCCAAGGGGGAACTTTGCTCCCCGCCTGGGCCGAATGGCACGACTGGGTTAGGGCAGAGAAGGCCCTGGGAGGCCTTCAGGGTGCTGCCACAGCATAGCAGTGCTCAGGCAAAGGCACTCTGCTTTCTGTAGGCTGGACGCACACTGGAGTTTCTGCTTGAGGCAGAGAGAGCTCAGCAGGGCGAGCCAGGGCTGAAGGCAAAGCAGAGAGTTTTTTGGTGGAGCGATGGCACCATCTGCTGGCTGCCAAGCATGGGAGCAGCCTCACTTCAAATGAGTTCCTGAGGCCATTTCCAAGCAGGAGGCACTCTGGCTGCACAGGCTCGAGAGTCCTGCTTAGGGCTTCCCTCTGGCAACAGAGTGGGTGCCAAGGGCCTGTGGGTGGGAAGGGGCTCGGAAGGCACAGGGGAGCCTTTGGGCCCCCAGTGCTCTCCCATGAAAAACGCTGCAGGCCCCATCATCCATGAGCTCCTCCGAGGCTTGGCAGAGGGCAAGCTGTCCACAGCCGAAGGCTCCCTGCCAAGTGCTGCAGGCCTTTCTGCATGGCTCAGCGGCAGCTTCCTTGCAGTCTTCTGGTCCAGGGGCGTGTGTGCCCTGGTCCAGAGTGCTGTAGGAGGAGCTCCTAGCAAGGGGAGAGCAAGCCCCTTGTTTCCTTGGTGGAGACTGGCCTGTGCACACAGAGGCCTGCCAGCAGTGAAGACAGTGCAGGCAGCGAGGGCGTGTGGCAGGCAGCAAAGAGGTGGCAGGAGTCCTGCTTGCAAGTGGGGTCATGCCTGTCTTGTGCTCAGGCCCCAGTGGCCACGTGCACACACAGCCTCTGGACCCGCAGCTTCCCAGCAGTGCAAGACACACACAGGCAACACCCTGGGGCCTGCTCGCATGAACTGTGCTCTGTCGAGGTGCTGCTGGCTGGCAGTGGCCTAGGCCAGCACAGGCCCTAGGGAGGCCTGGCTGAGCCTGGGATGGGTCCCAAACTAGCAGTGCCCAGGGAAAGCCTGGGACTGGAGGCCAGGCTACAGGCTCATTCCAGCTTGAGCCTGGTGCACAGAGCCTTCAGCTGGGACTTGCCGGGGGAATGCTCAGCACAGTGGCTTTGGCCTGCCATCCACGTTCCTCACTCGGGCCCTTCTGCCTGTTAGACCCACACTCCCTAGAAGTGTGTTCCTGAGGCAGTTGGACAGTTGGGGAAGTGGAGGCTCTCCCAGCATGGGAGGTCTGCCCAGAACATTGCTCTGTGTCCAAAGAGGATTCCCTGCACCTCAGGCACTGGGGAGAGATTTTGTGCACACAGGAGAGCCTTGGCACATGCAGTGTTTCCCCACGGAAAGCAGTGTGAGAAGGAGCCCCTGCCAGGGAAGCATGGCCCTCTGCCACAGAAGCCCTCCATGCCACAAGCTGTCATGGACTCGGCTATAGGCCTTTGTGGCTGGAGAGACGGCAGCTCCTCTGGAGGCTCTGGGTCAGTGTGCACTCCCCTTCGAGGAAACGAGGCGTGTGGGATGATTCCCTGCCCAAGAATGGCAAGCAGCCTGCTCCTTCCAATGAGACGCACGTGTGGTGTGAGAGGCTTGGCAGCAGAGAAGAAGCAAGAGGGGCAGCCAGAGGGGCAGCCAGAGAGGGGATGTGCACGCAGCTTGAAGGCCCCAGATCTCCTACATCCCAACCAGGGCATGCCGGCTCTGCCCAGCAGGCCCCATTCACAGGAGGGCACCCAGCTTCAGGATCTGCCCTTTCCCAGCCCTGAAACCACACACAGGCCCCACGCTGAGCCCTGCCAAGGGGGAACTTTGCTCCCCGCCTGGGCCGAATGGCACGACTGGGTTAGGGCAGAGAAGGCCCTGGGAGGCCTTCAGGGTGCTGCCACAGCATAGCAGTGCTCAGGCAAAGGCACTCTGCTTTCTGTAGGCTGGACGCACACTGGAGTTTCTGCTTGAGGCAGAGAGAGCTCAGCAGGGCGAGCCAGGGCTGAAGGCAAAGCAGAGAGTTTTTTGGTGGAGCGATGGCACCATCTGCTGGCTGCCAAGCATGGGAGCAGCCTCACTTCAAATGAGTTCCTGAGGCCATTTCCAAGCAGGAGGCACTCTGGCTGCACAAGCTCGAGAGCCCTGCTTAGGACTTCCCTCTGGCAACAGAGTGGGTGCCAAGGGCCTGTGGGTGGGAAGGGGCTCGGAAGGCACAGGGGAGCCTTTGAGCCCCCAGTGCTCTCCCATGGACAACGCTGCAGGCCCCAGCATCCACGAACTGCTCCGAGGCTGGGCAGTGGGCAAGCTGTCCACAGCCGAAGGCTCCCTGCCAAGTGCTACAGGCCTTTCTGCATGGCTCAGCGGCAGCTTCCTTGCAGGCTGCTGGTCCAGGGGCGTGTGTGCCCTGGTCCAGAGTGCTGTAGGAGGAGCTCCTAGCAAGGGGAGAGCAAGCCCCTTGTTTCCTTGGCGGAGACTGGCCTGTGCACACAGAGGCCTGCCAGCAGTGAAGACAGTGCAGGCAGCGAGGGCGTGTGGCAGGCAGCAAAGAGGTGGCAGGAGTCCTGCTTGCAAGTGGGGTCATGCCTGTCTTGTGCTCAGGCCCCAGTGGCCACGTGCACACACAGCCTCTGGACCCGCAGCTTCCCAGCAGTGCAAGACACACACAGGCAACACCCTGGGGCCTGCTCGCATGAACTGTGCTCTGTCGAGGTCCTGCTGGCTGGCAGTTTCCTAGGCCAGCACAGGCCCTAGGGAGGCCTGGCTGAGCCTGGGATGGGTCCCAAACTAGCAGTGCCCAGGGAAAGCCTGGGACTGGAGGCCAGGCTACAGGCTCATTCCAGCTTGAGCCTGGTGCACAGAGCCTTCAGCTGGGACTTGCCGGGGGAATGCTCAGCACAGTGGCTTTGGCCTGCCATCCACGTTCCTCACTCGGGCCCTTCTGCCTGTTAGACCCACACTCCCTAGAAGTGTGTTCCTGAGGCAGTTGGACAGTTGGGGAAGTGGAGGCTCTCCCAGCATGATAGGTCTGCCCAGAACATTGCTCTGTGTCCAAAGAGGATTCCCTGCACCTCAGGCACTGGGGAGAGATTTTGTGCACACAGGAGAGCCTTGGCACACGCAGTGTTTCCCCACGGAAAGCAGTGTGAGAAGGAGCCCCTGCCAGGGAAGCATGGCCCTCTGCCACAGAAGCCCTCCATGCCACAGGCTGTCATGGACTCGGCTACAGGCCTTTGTGGCTGGAGAGACGGCAGATCCTCTGGAGGCTCTGGGTCAGTGTGCACTCCCCTTCGAGGAAACGAGGCATGTGGGAAGATTCCCTGCCCAAGAATGGCAAGCAGCCTGCTCCTTCCAATGAGACGCACGTGTGGTGTGAGAGGCTTGGCAGCAGAGAAGAAGCAAGAGGGGCAGCCAGAGGGGCAGCCAGAGAGGGGATGTGCACGCAGCTTGAAGGCCCCAGATCTCCTACATCCCAACCAGGGCATGCCGGCTCTGCCCAGCAGGCCCCATTCACAGGAGGGCACCCAGCTTCAGGATCTGCCCTTTCCCAGCCCTGAAACCACACACAGGCCCCACGCTGAGCCCTGCCAAGGGGGAACTTTGCTCCCCGCCTGGGCCGAATGGCACGACTGGGTTAGGGCAGAGAAGGCCCTGGGAGGCCTTCAGGGTGCTGCCACAGCATAGCAGTGCTCAGGCAAAGGCACTCTGCTTTCTGTAGGCTGGACGCACACTGGAGTTTCTGCTTGAGGCAGAGAGAGCTCAGCAGGGCGAGCCAGGGCTGAAGGCAAAGCAGAGAGTTTTTTGGTGGAGCGATGGCACCATCTGCTGGCTGCCAAGCATGGGAGCAGCCTCACTTCAAATGAGTTCCTGAGGCCATTTCCAAGCAGGAGGCACTCTGGCTGCACAAGCTCGAGAGCCCTGCTTAGGACTTCCCTCTGGCAACAGAGTGGGTGCCAAGGGCCTGTGGGTGGGAAGGGGCTCGGAAGGCACAGGGGAGCCTTTGGGCCCCCAGTGCTCTCCCATGGAAAACGCTGCAGGCCCCATCGTCCATGAGCTCCTCCGAGGCTTGGCAGAGGGCAAGCTGTCCACAGCCGAAGGCTCCCTGCCAAGTGCTGCAGGCCTTTCTGCATGGCTCAGCGGCAGCTTCCTTGCAGGCTGCTGGTCCAGGGGCGTGTGTGCCCTGGTCCAGAGTGCTGTAGGAGGAGCTCCTAGCAAGGGGAGAGCAAGCCCCTTGTTTCCTTGGCGGAGACTGGCCTGTGCACACAGAGGCCTGCCAGCAGTGAAGACAGTGCAGGCAGCGAGGGCGTGTGGCAGGCAGCAAAGAGGTGGCAGGAGTCCTGCTTGCAAGTGGGGTCATGCCTGTCTTGTGCTCAGGCCCCAGTGGCCACGTGCACACACAGCCTCTGGACCCGCAGCTTCCCAGCAGTGCAAGACACACACAGGCAACACCCTGGGGCCTGCTCGCATGAACTGTGCTCTGTCGAGGTGCTGCTGGCTGGCAGTGGCCTAGGCCAGCACAGGCCCTAGGGAGGCCTGGCTGAGCCTGGGATGGGTCCCAAACTAGCAGTGCCCAGGGAAAGCCTGGGACTGGAGGCCAGGCTACAGGCTCATTCAGGCTGGAGCCTGGTGCACAGAGCCTTCAGCTGGGACTTGCCGGGCGAATGCTCAGCACAGTGGCTTTGGCCTGCCATCCACGTTCCTCACTCGGGCCCTTCTGCCTGTTAGACCCACACTCCCTAGAAGTGTGTTCCTGAGGCAGTTGGACAGTTGGGGAAGTGGAGGCTCTCCCAGCATGATAGGTCTGCCCAGAACATTGCTCTGTGTCCAAAGAGGATTCCCTGCACCTCAGGCACTGGGGAGAGATTTTGTGCACACAGGAGAGCCTTGGCACATGCAGTGTTTCCCCACGGAAAGCAGTGTGAGAAGGAGCCCCTGCCAGGGAAGCATGGCCCTCTGCCACAGAAGCCCTCCATGCCACAGGCTGTCATGGACTCGGCTATAGGCCTTTGTGGCTGGAGAGACGGCAGCTCCTCTGGAGGCTCTGGGTCAGTGTGCACTCCCCTTCGAGGAAACGAGGTGTGTGGGAAGATTCCCTGCCCAAGAATGGCAAGCAGCCTGCTCCTTCCAATGAGACGCACGTGTGGTGTGAGAGGCTTGGCAGCAGAGAAGAAGCAAGAGGGGCAGCCAGAGGGGCAGCCAGAGAGGGGATGTGCACGCAGCTTGAAGGCCCCAGATCTCCTACATCCCAACCAGGGCATGCCGGCTCTGCCCAGCAGGCCCCATTCACAGGAGGGCACCCAGCTTCAGGATCTGCCCTTTCCCAGCCCTGAAACCACACACAGGCCCCACGCTGAGCCCTGCCAAGGGGGAACTTTGCTCCCCGCCTGGGCCGAATGGCACGACTGGGTTAGGGCAGAGAAGGCCCTGGGAGGCCTTCAGGGTGCTGCCACAGCATAGCAGTGCTCAGGCAAAGGCACTCTGCTTTCTGTAGGCTGGACGCACACTGGAGTTTCTGCTTGAGGCAGAGAGAGCTCAGCAGGGCGAGCCAGGGCTGAAGGCAAAGCAGAGAGTTTTTTGGTGGAGCGATGGCACCATCTGCTGGCTGACAAGCATGGGAGCAGCCTCACTTCAAATGAGTTCCTGAGGCCATTTCCAAGCAGGAGGCACTCTGGCTGCACAAGCTCGAGAGCCCTGCTTAGGACTTCCCTCTGGCAACAGAGTGGGTGCCAAGGGCCTGTGGGTGGGAAGGGGCTCGGAAGGCACAGGGGAGCCTTTGGGCCCCCAGTGCTCTCCCATGGAAAACGCTGCAGGCCCCATCGTCCAGGAGCTCCTCCGAGGCTTGGCAGAGGGCAAGCTGTCCACAGCCGAAGGCTCCCTGCCAAGTGCTGCAGGCCTTTCTGCATGGCTCAGCGGCAGCTTCCTTGCAGGCTGCTGGTCCAGGGGCGTGTGTGCCCTGGTCCAGAGTGCTGTAGGAGGAGCTCCTAGCAAGGGGAGAGCAAGCCCCTTGTTTCCTTGGCGGAGACTGGCCTGTGCACACAGAGGCCTGCCAGCAGTGAAGACAGTGCAGGCAGCGAGGGCGTGTGGCAGGCAGCAAAGAGGTGGCAGGAGTCCTGCTTGCAAGTGGGGTCATGCCTGTCTTGTGCTCAGGCCCCAGTGGCCACGTGCACACACAGCCTCTGGACCCGCAGCTTCCCAGCAGTGCAAGACACACACAGGCAACACCCTGGGGCCTGCTCGCATGAACTGTGCTCTGTCGAGGTGCTGCTGGCTGGCAGTGGCCTAGGCCAGCACAGGCCCTAGGGAGGCCTGGCTGAGCCTGGGATGGGTCCCAAACTAGCAGTGCCCAGGGAAAGCCTGGGACTGGAGGCCAGGCTACAGGCTCATTCCAGCTTGAGCCTGGTGCACAGAGCCTTCAGCTGGGACTTGCCGGGGGAATGCTCAGCACAGTGGCTTTGGCCTGCCATCCACGTTCCTCACTCGGGCCCTTCTGCCTGTTAGACCCACACTCCCTAGAAGTGTGTTCCTGAGGCAGTTGGACAGTTGGGGAAGTGGAGGCTCTCCCAGCATGGGAGGTCTGCCCAGAACATTGCTCTGTGTCCAAAGAGGATTCCCTGCACCTCAGGCACTGGGGAGAGATTTTGTGCACACAGGAGAGCCTTGGCACATGCAGTGTTTCCCCACGGAAAGCAGTGTGAGAAGGAGCCCCTGCCAGGGAAGCATGGCCCTCTGCCACAGAAGCCCTCCATGCCACAAGCTGTCATGGACTCGGCTATAGGCCTTTGTGGCTGGAGAGACGGCAGCTCCTCTGGAGGCTCTGGGTCAGTGTGCACTCCCCTTCGAGGAAACGAGGCGTGTGGGATGATTCCCTGCCCAAGAATGGCAAGCAGCCTGCTCCTTCCAATGAGACGCACGTGTGGTGTGAGAGGCTTGGCAGCAGAGAAGAAGCAAGAGGGGCAGCCAGAGGGGCAGCCAGAGAGGGGATGTGCACGCAGCTTGAAGGCCCCAGATCTCCTACATCCCAACCAGGGCATGCCGGCTCTGCCCAGCAGGCCCCATTCACAGGAGGGCACCCAGCTTCAGGATCTGCCCTTTCCCAGCCCTGAAACCACACACAGGCCCCACGCTGAGCCCTGCCAAGGGGGAACTTTGCTCCCCGCCTGGGCCGAATGGCACGACTGGGTTAGGGCAGAGAAGGCCCTGGGAGGCCTTCAGGGTGCTGCCACAGCATAGCAGTGCTCAGGCAAAGGCACTCTGCTTTCTGTAGGCTGGACGCACACTGGAGTTTCTGCTTGAGGCAGAGAGAGCTCAGCAGGGCGAGCCAGGGCTGAAGGCAAAGCAGAGAGTTTTTTGGTGGAGCGATGGCACCATCTGCTGGCTGCCAAGCATGGGAGCAGCCTCACTTCAAATGAGTTCCTGAGGCCATTTCCAAGCAGGAGGCACTCTGGCTGCACAAGCTCGAGAGCCCTGCTTAGGACTTCCCTCTGGCAACAGAGTGGGTGCCAAGGGCCTGTGGGTGGGAAGGGGCTCGGAAGGCACAGGGGAGCCTTTGAGCCCCCAGTGCTCTCCCATGGACAACGCTGCAGGCCCCAGCATCCACGAACTGCTCCGAGGCTGGGCAGTGGGCAAGCTGTCCACAGCCGAAGGCTCCCTGCCAAGTGCTACAGGCCTTTCTGCATGGCTCAGCGGCAGCTTCCTTGCAGGCTGCTGGTCCAGGGGCGTGTGTGCCCTGGTCCAGAGTGCTGTAGGAGGAGCTCCTAGCAAGGGGAGAGCAAGCCCCTTGTTTCCTTGGCGGAGACTGGCCTGTGCACACAGAGGCCTGCCAGCAGTGAAGACAGTGCAGGCAGCGAGGGCGTGTGGCAGGCAGCAAAGAGGTGGCAGGAGTCCTGCTTGCAAGTGGGGTCATGCCTGTCTTGTGCTCAGGCCCCAGTGGCCACGTGCACACACAGCCTCTGGACCCGCAGCTTCCCAGCAGTGCAAGACACACACAGGCAACACCCTGGGGCCTGCTCGCATGAACTGTGCTCTGTCGAGGTCCTGCTGGCTGGCAGTTTCCTAGGCCAGCACAGGCCCTAGGGAGGCCTGGCTGAGCCTGGGATGGGTCCCAAACTAGCAGTGCCCAGGGAAAGCCTGGGACTGGAGGCCAGGCTACAGGCTCATTCCAGCTTGAGCCTGGTGCACAGAGCCTTCAGCTGGGACTTGCCGGGGGAATGCTCAGCACAGTGGCTTTGGCCTGCCATCCACGTTCCTCACTCGGGCCCTTCTGCCTGTTAGACCCACACTCCCTAGAAGTGTGTTCCTGAGGCAGTTGGACAGTTGGGGAAGTGGAGGCTCTCCCAGCATGATAGGTCTGCCCAGAACATTGCTCTGTGTCCAAAGAGGATTCCCTGCACCTCAGGCACTGGGGAGAGATTTTGTGCACACAGGAGAGCCTTGGCACACGCAGTGTTTCCCCACGGAAAGCAGTGTGAGAAGGAGCCCCTGCCAGGGAAGCATGGCCCTCTGCCACAGAAGCCCTCCATGCCACAGGCTGTCATGGACTCGGCTACAGGCCTTTGTGGCTGGAGAGACGGCAGATCCTCTGGAGGCTCTGGGTCAGTGTGCACTCCCCTTCGAGGAAACGAGGCATGTGGGAAGATTCCCTGCCCAAGAATGGCAAGCAGCCTGCTCCTTCCAATGAGACGCACGTGTGGTGTGAGAGGCTTGGCAGCAGAGAAGAAGCAAGAGGGGCAGCCAGAGGGGCAGCCAGAGAGGGGATGTGCACGCAGCTTGAAGGCCCCAGATCTCCTACATCCCAACCAGGGCATGCCGGCTCTGCCCAGCAGGCCCCATTCACAGGAGGGCACCCAGCTTCAGGATCTGCCCTTTCCCAGCCCTGAAACCACACACAGGCCCCACGCTGAGCCCTGCCAAGGGGGAACTTTGCTCCCCGCCTGGGCCGAATGGCACGACTGGGTTAGGGCAGAGAAGGCCCTGGGAGGCCTTCAGGGTGCTGCCACAGCATAGCAGTGCTCAGGCAAAGGCACTCTGCTTTCTGTAGGCTGGACGCACACTGGAGTTTCTGCTTGAGGCAGAGAGAGCTCAGCAGGGCGAGCCAGGGCTGAAGGCAAAGCAGAGAGTTTTTTGGTGGAGCGATGGCACCATCTGCTGGCTGCCAAGCATGGGAGCAGCCTCACTTCAAATGAGTTCCTGAGGCCATTTCCAAGCAGGAGGCACTCTGGCTGCACAAGCTCGAGAGCCCTGCTTAGGACTTCCCTCTGGCAACAGAGTGGGTGCCAAGGGCCTGTGGGTGGGAAGGGGCTCGGAAGGCACAGGGGAGCCTTTGGGCCCCCAGTGCTCTCCCATGGAAAACGCTGCAGGCCCCATCGTCCATGAGCTCCTCCGAGGCTTGGCAGAGGGCAAGCTGTCCACAGCCGAAGGCTCCCTGCCAAGTGCTGCAGGCCTTTCTGCATGGCTCAGCGGCAGCTTCCTTGCAGGCTGCTGGTCCAGGGGCGTGTGTGCCCTGGTCCAGAGTGCTGTAGGAGGAGCTCCTAGCAAGGGGAGAGCAAGCCCCTTGTTTCCTTGGCGGAGACTGGCCTGTGCACACAGAGGCCTGCCAGCAGTGAAGACAGTGCAGGCAGCGAGGGCGTGTGGCAGGCAGCAAAGAGGTGGCAGGAGTCCTGCTTGCAAGTGGGGTCATGCCTGTCTTGTGCTCAGGCCCCAGTGGCCACGTGCACACACAGCCTCTGGACCCGCAGCTTCCCAGCAGTGCAAGACACACACAGGCAACACCCTGGGGCCTGCTCGCATGAACTGTGCTCTGTCGAGGTGCTGCTGGCTGGCAGTGGCCTAGGCCAGCACAGGCCCTAGGGAGGCCTGGCTGAGCCTGGGATGGGTCCCAAACTAGCAGTGCCCAGGGAAAGCCTGGGACTGGAGGCCAGGCTACAGGCTCATTCAGGCTGGAGCCTGGTGCACAGAGCCTTCAGCTGGGACTTGCCGGGCGAATGCTCAGCACAGTGGCTTTGGCCTGCCATCCACGTTCCTCACTCGGGCCCTTCTGCCTGTTAGACCCACACTCCCTAGAAGTGTGTTCCTGAGGCAGTTGGACAGTTGGGGAAGTGGAGGCTCTCCCAGCATGATAGGTCTGCCCAGAACATTGCTCTGTGTCCAAAGAGGATTCCCTGCACCTCAGGCACTGGGGAGAGATTTTGTGCACACAGGAGAGCCTTGGCACATGCAGTGTTTCCCCACGGAAAGCAGTGTGAGAAGGAGCCCCTGCCAGGGAAGCATGGCCCTCTGCCACAGAAGCCCTCCATGCCACAGGCTGTCATGGACTCGGCTATAGGCCTTTGTGGCTGGAGAGACGGCAGCTCCTCTGGAGGCTCTGGGTCAGTGTGCACTCCCCTTCGAGGAAACGAGGTGTGTGGGAAGATTCCCTGCCCAAGAATGGCAAGCAGCCTGCTCCTTCCAATGAGACGCACGTGTGGTGTGAGAGGCTTGGCAGCAGAGAAGAAGCAAGAGGGGCAGCCAGAGGGGCAGCCAGAGAGGGGATGTGCACGCAGCTTGAAGGCCCCAGATCTCCTACATCCCAACCAGGGCATGCCGGCTCTGCCCAGCAGGCCCCATTCACAGGAGGGCACCCAGCTTCAGGATCTGCCCTTTCCCAGCCCTGAAACCACACACAGGCCCCACGCTGAGCCCTGCCAAGGGGGAACTTTGCTCCCCGCCTGGGCCGAATGGCACGACTGGGTTAGGGCAGAGAAGGCCCTGGGAGGCCTTCAGGGTGCTGCCACAGCATAGCAGTGCTCAGGCAAAGGCACTCTGCTTTCTGTAGGCTGGACGCACACTGGAGTTTCTGCTTGAGGCAGAGAGAGCTCAGCAGGGCGAGCCAGGGCTGAAGGCAAAGCAGAGAGTTTTTTGGTGGAGCGATGGCACCATCTGCTGGCTGACAAGCATGGGAGCAGCCTCACTTCAAATGAGTTCCTGAGGCCATTTCCAAGCAGGAGGCACTCTGGCTGCACAAGCTCGAGAGCCCTGCTTAGGACTTCCCTCTGGCAACAGAGTGGGTGCCAAGGGCCTGTGGGTGGGAAGGGGCTCGGAAGGCACAGGGGAGCCTTTGGGCCCCCAGTGCTCTCCCATGGAAAACGCTGCAGGCCCCATCGTCCATGAGCTCCTCCGAGGCTTGGCAGAGGGCAAGCTGTCCACAGCCGAAGGCTCCCTGCCAAGTGCTGCAGGCCTTTCTGCATGGCTCAGCGGCAGCTTCCTTGCAGGCTGCTGGTCCAGGGGCGTGTGTGCCCTGGTCCAGAGTGCTGTAGGAGGAGCTCCTAGCAAGGGGAGAGCAAGCCCCTTGTTTCCTTGGCGGAGACTGGCCTGTGCACACAGAGGCCTGCCAGCAGTGAAGACAGTGCAGGCAGCGAGGGCGTGTGGCAGGCAGCAAAGAGGTGGCAGGAGTCCTGCTTGCAAGTGGGGTCATGCCTGTCTTGTGCTCAGGCCCCAGTGGCCACGTGCACACACAGCCTCTGGACCCGCAGCTTCCCAGCAGTGCAAGACACACACAGGCAACACCCTGGGGCCTGCTCGCATGAACTGTGCTCTGTCGAGGTGCTGCTGGCTGGCAGTGGCCTAGGCCAGCACAGGCCCTAGGGAGGCCTGGCTGAGCCTGGGATGGGTCCCAAACTAGCAGTGCCCAGGGAAAGCCTGGGACTGGAGGCCAGGCTACAGGCTCATTCAGGCTGGAGCCTGGTGCACAGAGCCTTCAGCTGGGACTTGCCGGGCGAATGCTCAGCACAGTGGCTTTGGCCTGCCATCCACGTTCCTCACTCGGGCCCTTCTGCCTGTTAGACCCACACTCCCTAGAAGTGTGTTCCTGAGGCAGTTGGACAGTTGGGGAAGTGGAGGCTCTCCCAGCATGATAGGTCTGCCCAGAACATTGCTCTGTGTCCAAAGAGGATTCCCTGCACCTCAGGCACTGGGGAGAGATTTTGTGCACACAGGAGAGCCTTGGCACATGCAGTGTTTCCCCACGGAAAGCAGTGTGAGAAGGAGCCCCTGCCAGGGAAGCATGGCCCTCTGCCACAGAAGCCCTCCATGCCACAGGCTGTCATGGACTCGGCTATAGGCCTTTGTGGCTGGAGAGACGGCAGCTCCTCTGGAGGCTCTGGGTCAGTGTGCACTCCCCTTCGAGGAAACGAGGTGTGTGGGAAGATTCCCTGCCCAAGAATGGCAAGCAGCCTGCTCCTTCCAATGAGACGCACGTGTGGTGTGAGAGGCTTGGCAGCAGAGAAGAAGCAAGAGGGGCAGCCAGAGGGGCAGCCAGAGAGGGGATGTGCACGCAGCTTGAAGGCCCCAGATCTCCTACATCCCAACCAGGGCATGCCGGCTCTGCCCAGCAGGCCCCATTCACAGGAGGGCACCCAGCTTCAGGATCTGCCCTTTCCCAGCCCTGAAACCACACACAGGCCCCACGCTGAGCCCTGCCAAGGGGGAACTTTGCTCCCCGCCTGGGCCGAATGGCACGACTGGGTTAGGGCAGAGAAGGCCCTGGGAGGCCTTCAGGGTGCTGCCACAGCATAGCAGTGCTCAGGCAAAGGCACTCTGCTTTCTGTAGGCTGGACGCACACTGGAGTTTCTGCTTGAGGCAGAGAGAGCTCAGCAGGGCGAGCCAGGGCTGAAGGCAAAGCAGAGAGTTTTTTGGTGGAGCGATGGCACCATCTGCTGGCTGACAAGCATGGGAGCAGCCTCACTTCAAATGAGTTCCTGAGGCCATTTCCAAGCAGGAGGCACTCTGGCTGCACAAGCTCGAGAGCCCTGCTTAGGACTTCCCTCTGGCAACAGAGTGGGTGCCAAGGGCCTGTGGGTGGGAAGGGGCTCGGAAGGCACAGGGGAGCCTTTGGGCCCCCAGTGCTCTCCCATGGAAAACGCTGCAGGCCCCATCGTCCATGAGCTCCTCCGAGGCTTGGCAGAGGGCAAGCTGTCCACAGCCGAAGGCTCCCTGCCAAGTGCTGCAGGCCTTTCTGCATGGCTCAGCGGCAGCTTCCTTGCAGGCTGCTGGTCCAGGGGCGTGTGTGCCCTGGTCCAGAGTGCTGTAGGAGGAGCTCCTAGCAAGGGGAGAGCAAGCCCCTTGTTTCCTTGGCGGAGACTGGCCTGTGCACACAGAGGCCTGCCAGCAGTGAAGACAGTGCAGGCAGCGAGGGCGTGTGGCAGGCAGCAAAGAGGTGGCAGGAGTCCTGCTTGCAAGTGGGGTCATGCCTGTCTTGTGCTCAGGCCCCAGTGGCCACGTGCACACACAGCCTCTGGACCCGCAGCTTCCCAGCAGTGCAAGACACACACAGGCAACACCCTGGGGCCTGCTCGCATGAACTGTGCTCTGTCGAGGTGCTGCTGGCTGGCAGTGGCCTAGGCCAGCACAGGCCCTAGGGAGGCCTGGCTGAGCCTGGGATGGGTCCCAAACTAGCAGTGCCCAGGGAAAGCCTGGGACTGGAGGCCAGGCTACAGGCTCATTCAGGCTGGAGCCTGGTGCACAGAGCCTTCAGCTGGGACTTGCCGGGCGAATGCTCAGCACAGTGGCTTTGGCCTGCCATCCACGTTCCTCACTCGGGCCCTTCTGCCTGTTAGACCCACACTCCCTAGAAGTGTGTTCCTGAGGCAGTTGGACAGTTGGGGAAGTGGAGGCTCTCCCAGCATGATAGGTCTGCCCAGAACATTGCTCTGTGTCCAAAGAGGATTCCCTGCACCTCAGGCACTGGGGAGAGATTTTGTGCACACAGGAGAGCCTTGGCACATGCAGTGTTTCCCCACGGAAAGCAGTGTGAGAAGGAGCCCCTGCCAGGGAAGCATGGCCCTCTGCCACAGAAGCCCTCCATGCCACAGGCTGTCATGGACTCGGCTATAGGCCTTTGTGGCTGGAGAGACGGCAGCTCCTCTGGAGGCTCTGGGTCAGTGTGCACTCCCCTTCGAGGAAACGAGGTGTGTGGGAAGATTCCCTGCCCAAGAATGGCAAGCAGCCTGCTCCTTCCAATGAGACGCACGTGTGGTGTGAGAGGCTTGGCAGCAGAGAAGAAGCAAGAGGGGCAGCCAGAGGGGCAGCCAGAGAGGGGATGTGCACGCAGCTTGAAGGCCCCAGATCTCCTACATCCCAACCAGGGCATGCCGGCTCTGCCCAGCAGGCCCCATTCACAGGAGGGCACCCAGCTTCAGGATCTGCCCTTTCCCAGCCCTGAAACCACACACAGGCCCCACGCTGAGCCCTGCCAAGGGGGAAGTTTGCTTCCCGCCTGGGCCGAATGGCACGACTGGGTTAGGGCAGAGAAGGCCCTGGGAGGCCTTCAGGGTGCTGCCACAGCATAGCAGTGCTCAGGCAAAGGCACTCTGCTTTCTGTAGGCTGGACGCACACTGGAGTTTCTGCTTGAGGCAGAGAGAGCTCAGCAGGGCGAGCCAGGGCTGAAGGCAAAGCAGAGAGTTTTTTGGTGGAGCGATGGCACCATCTGCTGGCTGCCAAGCATGGGAGCAGCCTCACTTCAAATGAGTTCCTGAGGCCATTTCCAAGCAGGAGGCACTCTGGCTGCAGAAGCTCGAGAGCCCTGCTTAGGACTTCCCTCTGGCAACAGAGTGGGTGCCAAGGGCCTGTGGGTGGGAAGGGGCTCGGAAGGCACAGGGGAGCCTTTGGGCCCCCAGTGCTCTCCCATGGAAAACGCTGCAGGCCCCATCGTCCATGAGCTCCTCCGAGGCTTGGCAGAGGGCAAGCTGTCCACAGCCGAAGGCTCCCTGCCAAGTGCTGCAGGCCTTTCTGCATGGCTCAGCGGCAGCTTCCTTGCAGGCTGCTGGTCCAGGGTCGTGTGTGCCCTGGTCCAGAGTGCTGTAGGAGGAGCTCCTAGCAAGGGGAGAGCAAGCCCCTTGTTTCCTTGGCAGAGACTGGCCTGTGCACACTGAGGCCTGCCAGCAGTGAAGACAGTGCAGGCAGCGAGGGCGTGTGGCAGGCAGCAAAGAGGTGGCAGGAGTCCTGCTTGCAAGTGGGGTCATGCCTGTCTTGTGCTCAGGCCCCAGTGGCCACGTGCACACACAGCCTCTGGGCCCGCAGCTTCCCAGCAGTGCAAGACACACACAGGCAACACCCTGGGGCCTGCTCGCCTGAACTGTGCTCTGTCGAGGTCCTGCTGGCTGGCAGTGGCCTAGGCCAGCACAGGCCCTAGGGAGGCCTGGCTGAGCCTGGGATGGGTCCCAAACTAGCAGTGCCCAGGGAAAGCCTGGGACTGGAGGCCAGGCTGCAGGCTCATTCCAGCTTGAGCCTGGTGCACAGAGCCTTCAGCTGGGACTTGCCGGGGGAATGCTCAGCACAGTGGCTTTGGCCTGCCATCCACGTTCCTCACTCGGGCCCTTCTGCCTGTTAGACCCACACTCCCTAGAAGTGTGTTCCTGAGGCAGTTGGACAGTTGGGGAAGTGGAGGCTCTCCCAGCATGGGAGGTCTGCCCAGAACATTGCTCTGTGTCCAAAGAGGATTCCCTGCACCTCAGGCACTGGGGAGAGATTTTGTGCACACAGGAGAGCCTTGGCACATGCAGTGTTTCCCCACGGAAAGCAGTGTGAGAAGGAGCCCCTGCCAGGGAAGCATGGCCCTCTGCCACAGAAGCCCTCCATGCCACAGGCTGTCATGGACTCGGCTATAGGCCTTTGTGGCTGGAGAGACGGCAGCTCCTCTGGAGGCTCTGGGTCAGTGTGCACTCCCCTTCGAGGAAACGAGGCGTGTGGGAAGATTCCCTGCCCAAGAATGGCAAGCAGCCTGCTCCTTCCAATGAGACGCACGTGTGGTGTGAGAGGCTTGGCAGCAGAGAAGAAGCAAGAGGGGCAGCCAGAGGGGCAGCCAGAGAGGGGATGTGCACGCAGCTTGAAGGCCCCAGATCTCCTACATCCCAACCAGGGCATGCCGGCTCTGCCCAGCAGGCCCCATTCACAGGAGGGCACCCAGCTTCAGGATCTGCCCTTTCCCAGCCCTGAAACCACACACAGGCCCCACGCTGAGCCCTGCCAAGGGGGAAGTTTGCTTCCCGCCTGGGCCGAATGGCACGACTGGGTTAGGGCAGAGAAGGCCCTGGGAGGCCTTCAGGGTGCTGCCACAGCATAGCAGTGCTCAGGCAAAGGCACTCTGCTTTCTGTAGGCTGGACGCACACTGGAGTTTCTGCTTGAGGCAGAGAGAGCTCAGCAGGGCGAGCCAGGGCTGAAGGCAAAGCAGAGAGTTTTTTGGTGGAGCGATGGCACCATCTGCTGGCTGCCAAGCATGGGAGCAGCCTCACTTCAAATGAGTTCCTGAGGCCATTTCCAAGCAGGAGGCACTCTGGCTGCACAAGCTCGAGAGCCCTGCTTAGGACTTCCCTCTGGCAACAGAGTGGGTGCCAAGGGCCTGTGGGTGGGAAGGGGCTCGGAAGGCACAGGGGAGCCTTTGGGCCCCCAGTGCTCTCCCATGGAAAACGCTGCAGGCCCCATCGTCCATGAGCTCCTCCGAGGCTTGGCAGAGGGCAAGCTGTCCACAGCCGAAGGCTCCCTGCCAAGTGCTGCAGGCCTTTCTGCATGGCTCAGCGGCAGCTTCCTTGCAGGCTGCTGGTCCAGGGGCGTGTGTGCCCTGGTCCAGAGTGCTGTAGGAGGAGCTCCTAGCAAGGGGAGAGCAAGCCCCTTGTTTCCTTGGCGGAGACTGGCCTGTGCACACAGAGGCCTGCCAGCAGTGAAGACAGTGCAGGCAGCGAGGGCGTGTGGCAGGCAGCAAAGAGGTGGCAGGAGTCCTGCTTGCAAGTGGGGTCATGCCTGTCTTGTGCTCAGGCCCCAGTGGCCACGTGCACACACAGCCTCTGGACCCGCAGCTTCCCAGCAGTGCAAGACACACACAGGCAACACCCTGGGGCCTGCTCGCATGAACTGTGCTCTGTCGAGGTCCTGCTGGCTGGCAGTGGCCTAGGCCAGCACAGGCCCTAGGGAGGCCTGGCTGAGCCTGGGATGGGTCCCAAACTAGCAGTGCCCAGGGAAAGCCTGGGACTGGAGGCCAGGCTACAGGCTCATTCAGGCTGGAGCCTGGTGCACAGAGCCTTCAGCTGGGACTTGCCGGGCGAATGCTCAGCACAGTGGCTTTGGCCTGCCATCCACGTTCCTCACTCGGGCCCTTCTGCCTGTTAGACCCACACTCCCTAGAAGTGTGTTCCTGAGGCAGTTGGACAGTTGGGGAAGTGGAGGCTCTCCCAGCATGATAGGTCTGCCCAGAACATTGCTCTGTGTCCAAAGAGGATTCCCTGCACCTCAGGCACTGGGGAGAGATTTTGTGCACACAGGAGAGCCTTGGCACATGCAGTGTTTCCCCACGGAAAGCAGTGTGAGAAGGAGCCCCTGCCAGGGAAGCATGGCCCTCTGCCACAGAAGCCCTCCATGCCACAGGCTGTCATGGACTCGGCTATAGGCCTTTGTGGCTGGAGAGACGGCAGCTCCTCTGGAGGCTCTGGGTCAGTGTGCACTCCCCTTCGAGGAAACGAGGCGTGTGGGAAGATTCCCTGCCCAAGAATGGCAAGCAGCCTGCTCCTTCCAATGAGACGCACGTGTGGTGTGAGAGGCTTGGCAGCAGAGAAGAAGCAAGAGGGGCAGCCAGAGGGGCAGCCAGAGAGGGGATGTGCATGCAGCTTGAAGGCCCCAGATCTCCTACATCCCAACCAGGGCATGCCGGCTCTGCCCAGCAGGCCCCATTCACAGGAGGGCACCCAGCTTCAGGATCTGCCCTTTCCCAGCCCTGAAACCACACACAGGCCCCACGCTGAGCCCTGCCAAGGGGGAAGTTTGCTTCCCGCCTGGGCCGAATGGCACGACTGGGTTAGGGCAGAGAAGGCCCTGGGAGGCCTTCAGGGTGCTGCCACAGCATAGCAGTGCTCAGGCAAAGGCACTCTGCTTTCTGTAGGCTGGACGCACACTGGAGTTTCTGCTTGAGGCAGAGAGAGCTCAGCAGGGCGAGCCAGGGCTGAAGGCAAAGCAGAGAGTTTTTTGGTGGAGCGATGGCACCATCTGCTGGCTGCCAAGCATGGGAGCAGCCTCACTTCAAATGAGTTCCTGAGGCCATTTCCAAGCAGGAGGCACTCTGGCTGCACAAGCTCGAGAGCCCTGCTTAGGACTTCCCTCTGGCAACAGAGTGGGTGCCAAGGGCCTGTGGGTGGGAAGGGGCTCGGAAGGCACAGGGGAGCCTTTGGGCCCCCAGTGCTCTCCCATGGAAAACGCTGCAGGCCCCAGCATCCACGAACTGCTCCGAGGCTGGGCAGTGGGCAAGCTGTCCACAGCCGAAGGCTCCCTGCCAAGTGCTACAGGCCTTTCTGCATGGCTCAGCGGCAGCTTCCTTGCAGTCTGCTGGTCCAGGGGCGTGTGTGCCCTGGTCCAGAGTGCTGTAGGAGGAGCTCCTAGCAAGGGGAGAGCAAGCCCCTTGTTTCCTTGGCGGAGACTGGCCTGTGCACACAGAGGCCTGCCAGCAGTGAAGACAGTGCAGGCAGCGAGGGCGTGTGGCAGGCAGCAAAGAGGTGGCAGGAGTCCTGCTTGCAAGTGGGGTCATGCCTGTCTTGTGCTCAGGCCCCAGTGGCCACGTGCACACACAGCCTCTGGACCCGCAGCTTCCCAGCAGTGCAAGACACACACAGGCAACACCCTGGGGCCTGCTCGCATGAACTGTGCTCTGTCGAGGTCCTGCTGGCTGGCAGTTTCCTAGGCCAGCACAGGCCCTAGGGAGGCCTGGCTGAGCCTGGGATGGGTCCCAAACTAGCAGTGCCCAGGGAAAGCCTGGGACTGGAGGCCAGGCTACAGGCTCATTCCAGCTTGAGCCTGGTGCACAGAGCCTTCAGCTGGGACTTGCCGGGGGAATGCTCAGCACAGTGGCTTTGGCCTGCCATCCACGTTCCTCCCTCGGGCCCTTCTGCCTGTTAGACCCACACTCCCTAGAAGTGTGTTCCTGAGGCAGTTGGACAGTTGGGGAAGTGGAGGCTCTCCCAGCATGGGAGGTCTGCCCAGAACATTGCTCTGTGTCCAAAGAGGATTCCCTGCACCTCAGGCACTGGGGAGAGATTTTGTGCACACAGGAGAGCCTTGGCACACGCAGTGTTTCCCCACGGAAAGCAGTGTGAGAAGGAGCCCCTGCCAGGGAAGCATGGCCCTCTGCCACAGAAGCCCTCCATGCCACAGGCTGTCATGGACTCGGCTACAGGCCTTTGTGGCTGGAGAGACGGCAGATCCTCTGGAGGCTCTGGGTCAGTGTGCACTCCCCTTCGAGGAAACGAGGCATGTGGGAAGATTCCCTGCCCAAGAATGGCAAGCAGCCTGCTCCTTCCAATGAGACGCACGTGTGGTGTGAGAGGCTTGGCAGCAGAGAAGAAGCAAGAGGGGCAGCCAGAGGGGCAGCCAGAGAGGGGATGTGCACGCAGCTTGAAGGCCCCAGATCTCCTACATCCCAACCAGGGCATGCCGGCTCTGCCCAGCAGGCCCCATTCACAGGAGGGCACCCAGCTTCAGGATCTGCCCTTTCCCAGCCCTGAAACCACACACAGGCCCCACGCTGAGCCCTGCCAAGGGGGAACTTTGCTCCCCGCCTGGGCCGAATGGCACGACTGGGTTAGGGCAGAGAAGGCCCTGGGAGGCCTTCAGGGTGCTGCCACAGCATAGCAGTGCTCAGGCAAAGGCACTCTGCTTTCTGTAGGCTGGACGCACACTGGAGTTTCTGCTTGAGGCAGAGAGAGCTCAGCAGGGCGAGCCAGGGCTGAAGGCAAAGCAGAGAGTTTTTTGGTGGAGCGATGGCACCATCTGCTGGCTGCCAAGCATGGGAGCAGCCTCACTTCAAATGAGTTCCTGAGGCCATTTCCAAGCAGGAGGCACTCTGGCTGCACAAGCTCGAGAGCCCTGCTTAGGACTTCCCTCTGGCAACAGAGTGGGTGCCAAGGGCCTGTGGGTGGGAAGGGGCTCGGAAGGCACAGGGGAGCCTTTGGGCCCCCAGTGCTCTCCCATGGAAAACGCTGCAGGCCCCATCGTCCATGAGCTCCTCCGAGGCTTGGCAGAGGGCAAGCTGTCCACAGCCGAAGGCTCCCTGCCAAGTGCTGCAGGCCTTTCTGCATGGCTCAGCGGCAGCTTCCTTGCAGGCTGCTGGTCCAGGGGCGTGTGTGCCCTGGTCCAGAGTGCTGTAGGAGGAGCTCCTAGCAAGGGGAGAGCAAGCCCCTTGTTTCCTTGGCGGAGACTGGCCTGTGCACACAGAGGCCTGCCAGCAGTGAAGACAGTGCAGGCAGCGAGGGCGTGTGGCAGGCAGCAAAGAGGTGGCAGGAGTCCTGCTTGCAAGTGGGGTCATGCCTGTCTTGTGCTCAGGCCCCAGTGGCCACGTGCACACACAGCCTCTGGACCCGCAGCTTCCCAGCAGTGCAAGACACACACAGGCAACACCCTGGGGCCTGCTCGCATGAACTGTGCTCTGTCGAGGTCCTGCTGGCTGGCAGTGGCCTAGGCCAGCACAGGCCCTAGGGAGGCCTGGCTGAGCCTGGGATGGGTCCCAAACTAGCAGTGCCCAGGGAAAGCCTGGGACTGGAGGCCAGGCTACAGGCTCATTCAGGCTGGAGCCTGGTGCACAGAGCCTTCAGCTGGGACTTGCCGGGCGAATGCTCAGCACAGTGGCTTTGGCCTGCCATCCACGTTCCTCACTCGGGCCCTTCTGCCTGTTAGACCCACACTCCCTAGAAGTGTGTTCCTGAGGCAGTTGGACAGTTGGGGAAGTGGAGGCTCTCCCAGCATGATAGGTCTGCCCAGAACATTGCTCTGTGTCCAAAGAGGATTCCCTGCACCTCAGGCACTGGGGAGAGATTTTGTGCACACAGGAGAGCCTTGGCACACGCAGTGTTTCCCCACGGAAAGCAGTGTGAGAAGGAGCCCCTGCCAGGGAAGCATGGCCCTCTGCCACAGAAGCCCTCCATGCCACAGGCTGTCATGGACTCGGCTACAGGCCTTTGTGGCTGGAGAGACGGCAGATCCTCTGGAGGCTCTGGGTCAGTGTGCACTCCCCTTCGAGGAAACGAGGCATGTGGGAAGATTCCCTGCCCAAGAATGGCAAGCAGCCTGCTCCTTCCAATGAGACGCACGTGTGGTGTGAGAGGCTTGGCAGCAGAGAAGAAGCAAGAGGGGCAGCCAGAGGGGCAGCCAGAGAGGGGATGTGCACGCAGCTTGAAGGCCCCAGATCTCCTACATCCCAACCAGGGCATGCCGGCTCTGCCCAGCAGGCCCCATTCACAGGAGGGCACCCAGCTTCAGGATCTGCCCTTTCCCAGCCCTGAAACCACACACAGGCCCCACGCTGAGCCCTGCCAAGGGGGAACTTTGCTCCCCGCCTGGGCCGAATGGCACGACTGGGTTAGGGCAGAGAAGGCCCTGGGAGGCCTTCAGGGTGCTGCCACAGCATAGCAGTGCTCAGGCAAAGGCACTCTGCTTTCTGTAGGCTGGACGCACACTGGAGTTTCTGCTTGAGGCAGAGAGAGCTCAGCAGGGCGAGCCAGGGCTGAAGGCAAAGCAGAGAGTTTTTTGGTGGAGCGATGGCACCATCTGCTGGCTGCCAAGCATGGGAGCAGCCTCACTTCAAATGAGTTCCTGAGGCCATTTCCAAGCAGGAGGCACTCTGGCTGCACAAGCTCGAGAGCCCTGCTTAGGACTTCCCTCTGGCAACAGAGTGGGTGCCAAGGGCCTGTGGGTGGGAAGGGGCTCGGAAGGCACAGGGGAGCCTTTGGGCCCCCAGTGCTCTCCCATGGAAAACGCTGCAGGCCCCATCGTCCATGAGCTCCTCCGAGGCTTGGCAGAGGGCAAGCTGTCCACAGCCGAAGGCTCCCTGCCAAGTGCTGCAGGCCTTTCTGCATGGCTCAGCGGCAGCTTCCTTGCAGGCTGCTGGTCCAGGGGCGTGTGTGCCCTGGTCCAGAGTGCTGTAGGAGGAGCTCCTAGCAAGGGGAGAGCAAGCCCCTTGTTTCCTTGGCGGAGACTGGCCTGTGCACACAGAGGCCTGCCAGCAGTGAAGACAGTGCAGGCAGCGAGGGCGTGTGGCAGGCAGCAAAGAGGTGGCAGGAGTCCTGCTTGCAAGTGGGGTCATGCCTGTCTTGTGCTCAGGCCCCAGTGGCCACGTGCACACACAGCCTCTGGACCCGCAGCTTCCCAGCAGTGCAAGACACACACAGGCAACACCCTGGGGCCTGCTCGCATGAACTGTGCTCTGTCGAGGTCCTGCTGGCTGGCAGTGGCCTAGGCCAGCACAGGCCCTAGGGAGGCCTGGCTGAGCCTGGGATGGGTCCCAAACTAGCAGTGCCCAGGGAAAGCCTGGGACTGGAGGCCAGGCTACAGGCTCATTCAGGCTGGAGCCTGGTGCACAGAGCCTTCAGCTGGGACTTGCCGGGCGAATGCTCAGCACAGTGGCTTTGGCCTGCCATCCACGTTCCTCACTCGGGCCCTTCTGCCTGTTAGACCCACACTCCCTAGAAGTGTGTTCCTGAGGCAGTTGGACAGTTGGGGAAGTGGAGGCTCTCCCAGCATGATAGGTCTGCCCAGAACATTGCTCTGTGTCCAAAGAGGATTCCCTGCACCTCAGGCACTGGGGAGAGATTTTGTGCACACAGGAGAGCCTTGGCACATGCAGTGTTTCCCCACGGAAAGCAGTGTGAGAAGGAGCCCCTGCCAGGGAAGCATGGCCCTCTGCCACAGAAGCCCTCCATGCCACAGGCTGTCATGGACTCGGCTATAGGCCTTTGTGGCTGGAGAGACGGCAGCTCCTCTGGAGGCTCTGGGTCAGTGTGCACTCCCCTTCGAGGAAACGAGGCGTGTGGGAAGATTCCCTGCCCAAGAATGGCAAGCAGCCTGCTCCTTCCAATGAGACGCACGTGTGGTGTGAGAGGCTTGGCAGCAGAGAAGAAGCAAGAGGGGCAGCCAGAGGGGCAGCCAGAGAGGGGATGTGCACGCAGCTTGAAGGCCCCAGATCTCCTACATCCCAACCAGGGCATGCCGGCTCTGCCCAGCAGGCCCCATTCACAGGAGGGCACCCAGCTTCAGGATCTGCCCTTTCCCAGCCCTGAAACCACACACAGGCCCCACGCTGAGCCCTGCCAAGGGGGAACTTTGCTCCCCGCCTGGGCCGAATGGCACGACTGGGTTAGGGCAGAGAAGGCCCTGGGAGGCCTTCAGGGTGCTGCCACAGCATAGCAGTGCTCAGGCAAAGGCACTCTGCTTTCTGTAGGCTGGACGCACACTGGAGTTTCTGCTTGAGGCAGAGAGAGCTCAGCAGGGCGAGCCAGGGCTGAAGGCAAAGCAGAGAGTTTTTTGGTGGAGCGATGGCACCATCTGCTGGCTGCCAAGCATGGGAGCAGCCTCACTTCAAATGAGTTCCTGAGGCCATTTCCAAGCAGGAGGCACTCTGGCTGCACAGGCTCGAGAGTCCTGCTTAGGGCTTCCCTCTGGCAACAGAGTGGGTGCCAAGGGCCTGTGGGTGGGAAGGGGCTCGGAAGGCACAGGGGAGCCTTTGGGCCCCCAGTGCTCTCCCATGGAAAACGCTGCAGGCCCCATCGTCCATGAGCTCCTCCGAGGCTTGGCAGAGGGCAAGCTGTCCACAGCCGAAGGCTCCCTGCCAAGTGCTGCAGGCCTTTCTGCATGGCTCAGCGGCAGCTTCCTTGCAGGCTGCTGGTCCAGGGGCGTGTGTGCCCTGGTCCAGAGTGCTGTAGGAGGAGCTCCTAGCAAGGGGAGAGCAAGCCCCCTGTTTCCTTGGCGGAGACTGGCCTGTGCACACAGAGGCCTGCCAGCAGTGAAGACAGTGCAGGCAGCGAGGGCGTGTGGCCGGCAGCAAAGAGGTGGCAGGAGTCCTGCTTGCAAGTGGGGTCATGCCTGTCTTGTGCTCAGGCCCCAGTGGCCACGTGCACACACAGCCTCTGGACCCGCAGCTTCCCAGCAGTGCAAGACACACACAGGCAACACCCTGGGGCCTGCTCGCATGAACTGTGCTCTGTCGAGGTCCTGCTGGCTGGCAGTTTCCTAGGCCAGCACAGGCCCTAGGGAGGCCTGGCTGAGCCTGGGATGGGTCCCAAACTAGCAGTGCCCAGGGAAAGCCTGGGACTGGAGGCCAGGCTACAGGCTCATTCCAGCTTGAGCCTGGTGCACAGAGCCTTCAGCTGGGACTTGCCGGGGGAATGCTCAGCACAGTGGCTTTGGCCTGCCATCCACGTTCCTCACTCGGGCCCTTCTGCCTGTTAGACCCACACTCCCTAGAAGTGTGTTCCTGAGGCAGTTGGACAGTTGGGGAAGTGGAGGCTCTCCCAGCATGGGAGGTCTGCCCAGAACATTGCTCTGTGTCCAAAGAGGATTCCCTGCACCTCAGGCACTGGGGAGAGATTTTGTGCACACAGGAGAGCCTTGGCACACGCAGTGTTTCCCCACGGAAAGCAGTGTGAGAAGGAGCCCCTGCCAGGGAAGCATGGCCCTCTGCCACAGAAGCCCTCCATGCCACAGGCTGTCATGGACTCGGCTACAGGCCTTTGTGGCTGGAGAGACGGCAGATCCTCTGGAGGCTCTGGGTCAGTGTGCACTCCCCTTCGAGGAAACGAGGCATGTGGGAAGATTCCCTGCCCAAGAATGGCAAGCAGCCTGCTCCTTCCAATGAGACGCACGTGTGGTGTGAGAGGCTTGGCAGCAGAGAAGAAGCAAGAGGGGCAGCCAGAGGGGCAGCCAGAGAGGGGATGTGCACGCAGCTTGAAGGCCCCAGATCTCCTACATCCCAACCAGGGCATGCCGGCTCTGCCCAGCAGGCCCCATTCACAGGAGGGCACCCAGCTTCAGGATCTGCCCTTTCCCAGCCCTGAAACCACACACAGGCCCCACGCTGAGCCCTGCCAAGGGGGAACTTTGCTCCCCGCCTGGGCCGAATGGCACGACTGGGTTAGGGCAGAGAAGGCCCTGGGAGGCCTTCAGGGTGCTGCCACAGCATAGCAGTGCTCAGGCAAAGGCACTCTGCTTTCTGTAGGCTGGACGCACACTGGAGTTTCTGCTTGAGGCAGAGAGAGCTCAGCAGGGCGAGCCAGGGCTGAAGGCAAAGCAGAGAGTTTTTTGGTGGAGCGATGGCACCATCTGCTGGCTGCCAAGCATGGGAGCAGCCTCACTTCAAATGAGTTCCTGAGGCCATTTCCAAGCAGGAGGCACTCTGGCTGCACAAGCTCGAGAGCCCTGCTTAGGACTTCCCTCTGGCAACAGAGTGGGTGCCAAGGGCCTGTGGGTGGGAAGGGGCTCGGAAGGCACAGGGGAGCCTTTGGGCCCCCAGTGCTCTCCCATGGAAAACGCTGCAGGCCCCATCGTCCATGAGCTCCTCCGAGGCTTGGCAGAGGGCAAGCTGTCCACAGCCGAAGGCTCCCTGCCAAGTGCTGCAGGCCTTTCTGCATGGCTCAGCGGCAGCTTCCTTGCAGGCTGCTGGTCCAGGGGCGTGTGTGCCCTGGTCCAGAGTGCTGTAGGAGGAGCTCCTAGCAAGGGGAGAGCAAGCCCCTTGTTTCCTTGGCGGAGACTGGCCTGTGCACACAGAGGCCTGCCAGCAGTGAAGACAGTGCAGGCAGCGAGGGCGTGTGGCAGGCAGCAAAGAGGTGGCAGGAGTCCTGCTTGCAAGTGGGGTCATGCCTGTCTTGTGCTCAGGCCCCAGTGGCCACGTGCACACACAGCCTCTGGACCCGCAGCTTCCCAGCAGTGCAAGACACACACAGGCAACACCCTGGGGCCTGCTCGCATGAACTGTGCTCTGTCGAGGTCCTGCTGGCTGGCAGTGGCCTAGGCCAGCACAGGCCCTAGGGAGGCCTGGCTGAGCCTGGGATGGGTCCCAAACTAGCAGTGCCCAGGGAAAGCCTGGAACTGGAGGCCAGGCTACAGGCTCATTCAGGCTGGAGCCTGGTGCACAGAGCCTTCAGCTGGGACTTGCCGGGCGAATGCTCAGCACAGTGGCTTTGGCCTGCCATCCACGTTCCTCACTCGGGCCCTTCTGCCTGTTAGACCCACACTCCCTAGAAGTGTGTTCCTGAGGCAGTTGGACAGTTGGGGAAGTGGAGGCTCTCCCAGCATGATAGGTCTGCCCAGAACATTGCTCTGTGTCCAAAGAGGATTCCCTGCACCTCAGGCACTGGGGAGAGATTTTGTGCACACAGGAGAGCCTTGGCACATGCAGTGTTTCCCCACGGAAAGCAGTGTGAGAAGGAGCCCCTGCCAGGGAAGCATGGCCCTCTGCCACAGAAGCCCTCCATGCCACAGGCTGTCATGGACTCGGCTATAGGCCTTTGTGGCTGGAGAGACGGCAGCTCCTCTGGAGGCTCTGGGTCAGTGTGCACTCCCCTTCGAGGAAACGAGGCGTGTGGGAAGATTCCCTGCCCAAGAATGGCAAGCAGCCTGCTCCTTCCAATGAGACGCACGTGTGGTGTGAGAGGCTTGGCAGCAGAGAAGAAGCAAGAGGGGCAGCCAGAGGGGCAGCCAGAGAGGGGATGTGCATGCAGCTTGAAGGCCCCAGATCTCCTACATCCCAACCAGGGCATGCCGGCTCTGCCCAGCAGGCCCCATTCACAGGAGGGCACCCAGCTTCAGGATCTGCCCTTTCCCAGCCCTGAAACCACACACAGGCCCCACGCTGAGCCCTGCCAAGGGGGAAGTTTGCTTCCCGCCTGGGCCGAATGGCACGACTGGGTTAGGGCAGAGAAGGCCCTGGGAGGCCTTCAGGGTGCTGCCACAGCATAGCAGTGCTCAGGCAAAGGCACTCTGCTTTCTGTAGGCTGGACGCACACTGGAGTTTCTGCTTGAGGCAGAGAGAGCTCAGCAGGGCGAGCCAGGGCTGAAGGCAAAGCAGAGAGTTTTTTGGTGGAGCGATGGCACCATCTGCTGGCTGCCAAGCATGGGAGCAGCCTCACTTCAAATGAGTTCCTGAGGCCATTTCCAAGCAGGAGGCACTCTGGCTGCACAAGCTCGAGAGCCCTGCTTAGGACTTCCCTCTGGCAACAGAGTGGGTGCCAAGGGCCTGTGGGTGGGAAGGGGCTCGGAAGGCACAGGGGAGCCTTTGGGCCCCCAGTGCTCTCCCATGGAAAACGCTGCAGGCCCCAGCATCCACGAACTGCTCCGAGGCTGGGCAGTGGGCAAGCTGTCCACAGCCGAAGGCTCCCTGCCAAGTGCTACAGGCCTTTCTGCATGGCTCAGCGGCAGCTTCCTTGCAGTCTGCTGGTCCAGGGGCGTGTGTGCCCTGGTCCAGAGTGCTGTAGGAGGAGCTCCTAGCAAGGGGAGAGCAAGCCCCTTGTTTCCTTGGCGGAGACTGGCCTGTGCACACAGAGGCCTGCCAGCAGTGAAGACAGTGCAGGCAGCGAGGGCGTGTGGCAGGCAGCAAAGAGGTGGCAGGAGTCCTGCTTGCAAGTGGGGTCATGCCTGTCTTGTGCTCAGGCCCCAGTGGCCACGTGCACACACAGCCTCTGGACCCGCAGCTTCCCAGCAGTGCAAGACACACACAGGCAACACCCTGGGGCCTGCTCGCATGAACTGTGCTCTGTCGAGGTCCTGCTGGCTGGCAGTTTCCTAGGCCAGCACAGGCCCTAGGGAGGCCTGGCTGAGCCTGGGATGGGTCCCAAACTAGCAGTGCCCAGGGAAAGCCTGGGACTGGAGGCCAGGCTACAGGCTCATTCCAGCTTGAGCCTGGTGCACAGAGCCTTCAGCTGGGACTTGCCGGGGGAATGCTCAGCACAGTGGCTTTGGCCTGCCATCCACGTTCCTCCCTCGGGCCCTTCTGCCTGTTAGACCCACACTCCCTAGAAGTGTGTTCCTGAGGCAGTTGGACAGTTGGGGAAGTGGAGGCTCTCCCAGCATGGGAGGTCTGCCCAGAACATTGCTCTGTGTCCAAAGAGGATTCCCTGCACCTCAGGCACTGGGGAGAGATTTTGTGCACACAGGAGAGCCTTGGCACACGCAGTGTTTCCCCACGGAAAGCAGTGTGAGAAGGAGCCCCTGCCAGGGAAGCATGGCCCTCTGCCACAGAAGCCCTCCATGCCACAGGCTGTCATGGACTCGGCTACAGGCCTTTGTGGCTGGAGAGACGGCAGATCCTCTGGAGGCTCTGGGTCAGTGTGCACTCCCCTTCGAGGAAACGAGGCATGTGGGAAGATTCCCTGCCCAAGAATGGCAAGCAGCCTGCTCCTTCCAATGAGACGCACGTGTGGTGTGAGAGGCTTGGCAGCAGAGAAGAAGCAAGAGGGGCAGCCAGAGGGGCAGCCAGAGAGGGGATGTGCACGCAGCTTGAAGGCCCCAGATCTCCTACATCCCAACCAGGGCATGCCGGCTCTGCCCAGCAGGCCCCATTCACAGGAGGGCACCCAGCTTCAGGATCTGCCCTTTCCCAGCCCTGAAACCACACACAGGCCCCACGCTGAGCCCTGCCAAGGGGGAACTTTGCTCCCCGCCTGGGCCGAATGGCACGACTGGGTTAGGGCAGAGAAGGCCCTGGGAGGCCTTCAGGGTGCTGCCACAGCATAGCAGTGCTCAGGCAAAGGCACTCTGCTTTCTGTAGGCTGGACGCACACTGGAGTTTCTGCTTGAGGCAGAGAGAGCTCAGCAGGGCGAGCCAGGGCTGAAGGCAAAGCAGAGAGTTTTTTGGTGGAGCGATGGCACCATCTGCTGGCTGCCAAGCATGGGAGCAGCCTCACTTCAAATGAGTTCCTGAGGCCATTTCCAAGCAGGAGGCACTCTGGCTGCACAAGCTCGAGAGCCCTGCTTAGGACTTCCCTCTGGCAACAGAGTGGGTGCCAAGGGCCTGTGGGTGGGAAGGGGCTCGGAAGGCACAGGGGAGCCTTTGGGCCCCCAGTGCTCTCCCATGGAAAACGCTGCAGGCCCCATCGTCCATGAGCTCCTCCGAGGCTTGGCAGAGGGCAAGCTGTCCACAGCCGAAGGCTCCCTGCCAAGTGCTGCAGGCCTTTCTGCATGGCTCAGCGGCAGCTTCCTTGCAGGCTGCTGGTCCAGGGGCGTGTGTGCCCTGGTCCAGAGTGCTGTAGGAGGAGCTCCTAGCAAGGGGAGAGCAAGCCCCTTGTTTCCTTGGCGGAGACTGGCCTGTGCACACAGAGGCCTGCCAGCAGTGAAGACAGTGCAGGCAGCGAGGGCGTGTGGCAGGCAGCAAAGAGGTGGCAGGAGTCCTGCTTGCAAGTGGGGTCATGCCTGTCTTGTGCTCAGGCCCCAGTGGCCACGTGCACACACAGCCTCTGGACCCGCAGCTTCCCAGCAGTGCAAGACACACACAGGCAACACCCTGGGGCCTGCTCGCATGAACTGTGCTCTGTCGAGGTCCTGCTGGCTGGCAGTGGCCTAGGCCAGCACAGGCCCTAGGGAGGCCTGGCTGAGCCTGGGATGGGTCCCAAACTAGCAGTGCCCAGGGAAAGCCTGGGACTGGAGGCCAGGCTACAGGCTCATTCAGGCTGGAGCCTGGTGCACAGAGCCTTCAGCTGGGACTTGCCGGGCGAATGCTCAGCACAGTGGCTTTGGCCTGCCATCCACGTTCCTCACTCGGGCCCTTCTGCCTGTTAGACCCACACTCCCTAGAAGTGTGTTCCTGAGGCAGTTGGACAGTTGGGGAAGTGGAGGCTCTCCCAGCATGATAGGTCTGCCCAGAACATTGCTCTGTGTCCAAAGAGGATTCCCTGCACCTCAGGCACTGGGGAGAGATTTTGTGCACACAGGAGAGCCTTGGCACATGCAGTGTTTCCCCACGGAAAGCAGTGTGAGAAGGAGCCCCTGCCAGGGAAGCATGGCCCTCTGCCACAGAAGCCCTCCATGCCACAGGCTGTCATGGACTCGGCTATAGGCCTTTGTGGCTGGAGAGACGGCAGCTCCTCTGGAGGCTCTGGGTCAGTGTGCACTCCCCTTCGAGGAAACGAGGCGTGTGGGAAGATTCCCTGCCCAAGAATGGCAAGCAGCCTGCTCCTTCCAATGAGACGCACGTGTGGTGTGAGAGGCTTGGCAGCAGAGAAGAAGCAAGAGGGGCAGCCAGAGGGGCAGCCAGAGAGGGGATGTGCATGCAGCTTGAAGGCCCCAGATCTCCTACATCCCAACCAGGGCATGCCGGCTCTGCCCAGCAGGCCCCATTCACAGGAGGGCACCCAGCTTCAGGATCTGCCCTTTCCCAGCCCTGAAACCACACACAGGCCCCACGCTGAGCCCTGCCAAGGGGGAAGTTTGCTTCCCGCCTGGGCCGAATGGCACGACTGGGTTAGGGCAGAGAAGGCCCTGGGAGGCCTTCAGGGTGCTGCCACAGCATAGCAGTGCTCAGGCAAAGGCACTCTGCTTTCTGTAGGCTGGACGCACACTGGAGTTTCTGCTTGAGGCAGAGAGAGCTCAGCAGGGCGAGCCAGGGCTGAAGGCAAAGCAGAGAGTTTTTTGGTGGAGCGATGGCACCATCTGCTGGCTGCCAAGCATGGGAGCAGCCTCACTTCAAATGAGTTCCTGAGGCCATTTCCAAGCAGGAGGCACTCTGGCTGCACAAGCTCGAGAGCCCTGCTTAGGACTTCCCTCTGGCAACAGAGTGGGTGCCAAGGGCCTGTGGGTGGGAAGGGGCTCGGAAGGCACAGGGGAGCCTTTGGGCCCCCAGTGCTCTCCCATGGAAAACGCTGCAGGCCCCAGCATCCACGAACTGCTCCGAGGCTGGGCAGTGGGCAAGCTGTCCACAGCCGAAGGCTCCCTGCCAAGTGCTACAGGCCTTTCTGCATGGCTCAGCGGCAGCTTCCTTGCAGTCTGCTGGTCCAGGGGCGTGTGTGCCCTGGTCCAGAGTGCTGTAGGAGGAGCTCCTAGCAAGGGGAGAGCAAGCCCCTTGTTTCCTTGGCGGAGACTGGCCTGTGCACACAGAGGCCTGCCAGCAGTGAAGACAGTGCAGGCAGCGAGGGCGTGTGGCAGGCAGCAAAGAGGTGGCAGGAGTCCTGCTTGCAAGTGGGGTCATGCCTGTCTTGTGCTCAGGCCCCAGTGGCCACGTGCACACACAGCCTCTGGACCCGCAGCTTCCCAGCAGTGCAAGACACACACAGGCAACACCCTGGGGCCTGCTCGCATGAACTGTGCTCTGTCGAGGTCCTGCTGGCTGGCAGTTTCCTAGGCCAGCACAGGCCCTAGGGAGGCCTGGCTGAGCCTGGGATGGGTCCCAAACTAGCAGTGCCCAGGGAAAGCCTGGGACTGGAGGCCAGGCTACAGGCTCATTCCAGCTTGAGCCTGGTGCACAGAGCCTTCAGCTGGGACTTGCCGGGGGAATGCTCAGCACAGTGGCTTTGGCCTGCCATCCACGTTCCTCCCTCGGGCCCTTCTGCCTGTTAGACCCACACTCCCTAGAAGTGTGTTCCTGAGGCAGTTGGACAGTTGGGGAAGTGGAGGCTCTCCCAGCATGGGAGGTCTGCCCAGAACATTGCTCTGTGTCCAAAGAGGATTCCCTGCACCTCAGGCACTGGGGAGAGATTTTGTGCACACAGGAGAGCCTTGGCACACGCAGTGTTTCCCCACGGAAAGCAGTGTGAGAAGGAGCCCCTGCCAGGGAAGCATGGCCCTCTGCCACAGAAGCCCTCCATGCCACAGGCTGTCATGGACTCGGCTACAGGCCTTTGTGGCTGGAGAGACGGCAGATCCTCTGGAGGCTCTGGGTCAGTGTGCACTCCCCTTCGAGGAAACGAGGCATGTGGGAAGATTCCCTGCCCAAGAATGGCAAGCAGCCTGCTCCTTCCAATGAGACGCACGTGTGGTGTGAGAGGCTTGGCAGCAGAGAAGAAGCAAGAGGGGCAGCCAGAGGGGCAGCCAGAGAGGGGATGTGCACGCAGCTTGAAGGCCCCAGATCTCCTACATCCCAACCAGGGCATGCCGGCTCTGCCCAGCAGGCCCCATTCACAGGAGGGCACCCAGCTTCAGGATCTGCCCTTTCCCAGCCCTGAAACCACACACAGGCCCCACGCTGAGCCCTGCCAAGGGGGAACTTTGCTCCCCGCCTGGGCCGAATGGCACGACTGGGTTAGGGCAGAGAAGGCCCTGGGAGGCCTTCAGGGTGCTGCCACAGCATAGCAGTGCTCAGGCAAAGGCACTCTGCTTTCTGTAGGCTGGACGCACACTGGAGTTTCTGCTTGAGGCAGAGAGAGCTCAGCAGGGCGAGCCAGGGCTGAAGGCAAAGCAGAGAGTTTTTTGGTGGAGCGATGGCACCATCTGCTGGCTGCCAAGCATGGGAGCAGCCTCACTTCAAATGAGTTCCTGAGGCCATTTCCAAGCAGGAGGCACTCTGGCTGCACAGGCTCGAGAGTCCTGCTTAGGGCTTCCCTCTGGCAACAGAGTGGGTGCCAAGGGCCTGTGGGTGGGAAGGGGCTCGGAAGGCACAGGGGAGCCTTTGGGCCCCCAGTGCTCTCCCATGGAAAACGCTGCAGGCCCCAGCATCCACGAACTTCTCCGAGGCTGGGCAGTGGGCAAGCTGTCCACAGCCGAAGGCTCCCTGCCAAGTGCTGCAGGCCTTTCTGCATGGCTCAGCGGCAGCTTCCTTGCAGGCTGCTGGTCCAGGGGCGTGTGTGCCCTGGTCCAGAGTGCTGTAGGAGGAGCTCCTAGCAAGGGGAGAGCAAGCCCCTTGTTTCCTTGGCGGAGACTGGCCTGTGCACACAGAGGCCTGCCAGCAGTGAAGACAGTGCAGGCAGCGAGGGCGTGTGGCAGGCAGCAAAGAGGTGGCAGGAGTCCTGCTTGCAAGTGGGGTCATGCCTGTCTTGTGCTCAGGCCCCAGTGGCCACGTGCACACACAGCCTCTGGACCCGCAGCTTCCCAGCAGTGCAAGACACACACAGGCAACACCCTGGGGCCTGCTCGCATGAACTGTGCTCTGTCGAGGTGCTGCTGGCTGGCAGTGGCCTAGGCCAGCACAGGCCCTAGGGAGGCCTGGCTGAGCCTGGGATGGGTCCCAAACTAGCAGTGCCCAGGGAAAGCCTGGGACTGGAGGCCAGGCTACAGGCTCATTCAGGCTGGAGCCTGGTGCACAGAGCCTTCAGCTGGGACTTGCCGGGCGAATGCTCAGCACAGTGGCTTTGGCCTGCCATCCACGTTCCTCACTCGGGCCCTTCTGCCTGTTAGACCCACACTCCCTAGAAGTGTGTTCCTGAGGCAGTTGGACAGTTGGGGAAGTGGAGGCTCTCCCAGCATGATAGGTCTGCCCAGAACATTGCTCTGTGTCCAAAGAGGATTCCCTGCACCTCAGGCACTGGGGAGAGATTTTGTGCACACAGGAGAGCCTTGGCACATGCAGTGTTTCCCCACGGAAAGCAGTGTGAGAAGGAGCCCCTGCCAGGGAAGCATGGCCCTCTGCCACAGAAGCCCTCCATGCCACAGGCTGTCATGGACTCGGCTATAGGCCTTTGTGGCTGGAGAGACGGCAGCTCCTCTGGAGGCTCTGGGTCAGTGTGCACTCCCCTTCGAGGAAACTAGGTGTGTGGGAAGATTCCCTGCCCAAGAATGGCAAGCAGCCTGCTCCTTCCAATGAGACGCACGTGTTGTGTGAGAGGCTTGGCAGCAGAGAAGAAGCAAGAGGGGCAGCCAGAGGGGCAGCCAGAGAGGGGATGTGCACGCAGCTTGAAGGCCCCAGATCTCCTACATCCCAACCAGGGCATGCCGGCTCTGCCCAGCAGGCCCCATTCACAGGAGGGCACCCAGCTTCAGGATCTGCCCTTTCCCAGCCCTGAAACCACACACAGGCCCCACGCTGAGCCCTGCCAAGGGGGAACTTTGCTCCCCGCCTGGGCCGAATGGCACGACTGGGTTAGGGCAGAGAAGGCCCTGGGAGGCCTTCAGGGTGCTGCCACAGCATAGCAGTGCTCAGGCAAAGGCACTCTGCTTTCTGTAGGCTGGACGCACACTGGAGTTTCTGCTTGAGGCAGAGAGAGCTCAGCAGGGCGAGCCAGGGCTGAAGGCAAAGCAGAGAGTTTTTTGGTGGAGCGATGGCACCATCTGCTGGCTGCCAAGCATGGGAGCAGCCTCACTTCAAATGAGTTCCTGAGGCCATTTCCAAGCAGGAGGCACTCTGGCTGCACAGGCTCGAGAGTCCTGCTTAGGGCTTCCCTCTGGCAACAGAGTGGGTGCCAAGGGCCTGTGGGTGGGAAGGGGCTCGGAAGGCACAGGGGAGCCTTTGGGCCCCCAGTGCTCTCCCATGAAAAACGCTGCAGGCCCCATCATCCATGAGCTCCTCCGAGGCTTGGCAGAGGGCAAGCTGTCCACAGCCGAAGGCTCCCTGCCAAGTGCTGCAGGCCTTTCTGCATGGCTCAGCGGCAGCTTCCTTGCAGTCTTCTGGTCCAGGGGCGTGTGTGCCCTGGTCCAGAGTGCTGTAGGAGGAGCTCCTAGCAAGGGGAGAGCAAGCCCCTTGTTTCCTTGGTGGAGACTGGCCTGTGCACACAGAGGCCTGCCAGCAGTGAAGACAGTGCAGGCAGCGAGGGCGTGTGGCAGGCAGCAAAGAGGTGGCAGGAGTCCTGCTTGCAAGTGGGGTCATGCCTGTCTTGTGCTCAGGCCCCAGTGGCCACGTGCACACACAGCCTCTGGACCCGCAGCTTCCCAGCAGTGCAAGACACACACAGGCAACACCCTGGGGCCTGCTCGCATGAACTGTGCTCTGTCGAGGTGCTGCTGGCTGGCAGTGGCCTAGGCCAGCACAGGCCCTAGGGAGGCCTGGCTGAGCCTGGGATGGGTCCCAAACTAGCAGTGCCCAGGGAAAGCCTGGGACTGGAGGCCAGGCTACAGGCTCATTCCAGCTTGAGCCTGGTGCACAGAGCCTTCAGCTGGGACTTGCCGGGGGAATGCTCAGCACAGTGGCTTTGGCCTGCCATCCACGTTCCTCACTCGGGCCCTTCTGCCTGTTAGACCCACACTCCCTAGAAGTGTGTTCCTGAGGCAGTTGGACAGTTGGGGAAGTGGAGGCTCTCCCAGCATGGGAGGTCTGCCCAGAACATTGCTCTGTGTCCAAAGAGGATTCCCTGCACCTCAGGCACTGGGGAGAGATTTTGTGCACACAGGAGAGCCTTGGCACATGCAGTGTTTCCCCACGGAAAGCAGTGTGAGAAGGAGCCCCTGCCAGGGAAGCATGGCCCTCTGCCACAGAAGCCCTCCATGCCACAAGCTGTCATGGACTCGGCTATAGGCCTTTGTGGCTGGAGAGACGGCAGCTCCTCTGGAGGCTCTGGGTCAGTGTGCACTCCCCTTCGAGGAAACGAGGCGTGTGGGATGATTCCCTGCCCAAGAATGGCAAGCAGCCTGCTCCTTCCAATGAGACGCACGTGTGGTGTGAGAGGCTTGGCAGCAGAGAAGAAGCAAGAGGGGCAGCCAGAGGGGCAGCCAGAGAGGGGATGTGCACGCAGCTTGAAGGCCCCAGATCTCCTACATCCCAACCAGGGCATGCCGGCTCTGCCCAGCAGGCCCCATTCACAGGAGGGCACCCAGCTTCAGGATCTGCCCTTTCCCAGCCCTGAAACCACACACAGGCCCCACGCTGAGCCCTGCCAAGGGGGAACTTTGCTCCCCGCCTGGGCCGAATGGCACGACTGGGTTAGGGCAGAGAAGGCCCTGGGAGGCCTTCAGGGTGCTGCCACAGCATAGCAGTGCTCAGGCAAAGGCACTCTGCTTTCTGTAGGCTGGACGCACACTGGAGTTTCTGCTTGAGGCAGAGAGAGCTCAGCAGGGCGAGCCAGGGCTGAAGGCAAAGCAGAGAGTTTTTTGGTGGAGCGATGGCACCATCTGCTGGCTGCCAAGCATGGGAGCAGCCTCACTTCAAATGAGTTCCTGAGGCCATTTCCAAGCAGGAGGCACTCTGGCTGCACAAGCTCGAGAGCCCTGCTTAGGACTTCCCTCTGGCAACAGAGTGGGTGCCAAGGGCCTGTGGGTGGGAAGGGGCTCGGAAGGCACAGGGGAGCCTTTGAGCCCCCAGTGCTCTCCCATGGACAACGCTGCAGGCCCCAGCATCCACGAACTGCTCCGAGGCTGGGCAGTGGGCAAGCTGTCCACAGCCGAAGGCTCCCTGCCAAGTGCTACAGGCCTTTCTGCATGGCTCAGCGGCAGCTTCCTTGCAGGCTGCTGGTCCAGGGGCGTGTGTGCCCTGGTCCAGAGTGCTGTAGGAGGAGCTCCTAGCAAGGGGAGAGCAAGCCCCTTGTTTCCTTGGCGGAGACTGGCCTGTGCACACAGAGGCCTGCCAGCAGTGAAGACAGTGCAGGCAGCGAGGGCGTGTGGCAGGCAGCAAAGAGGTGGCAGGAGTCCTGCTTGCAAGTGGGGTCATGCCTGTCTTGTGCTCAGGCCCCAGTGGCCACGTGCACACACAGCCTCTGGACCCGCAGCTTCCCAGCAGTGCAAGACACACACAGGCAACACCCTGGGGCCTGCTCGCATGAACTGTGCTCTGTCGAGGTCCTGCTGGCTGGCAGTTTCCTAGGCCAGCACAGGCCCTAGGGAGGCCTGGCTGAGCCTGGGATGGGTCCCAAACTAGCAGTGCCCAGGGAAAGCCTGGGACTGGAGGCCAGGCTACAGGCTCATTCCAGCTTGAGCCTGGTGCACAGAGCCTTCAGCTGGGACTTGCCGGGGGAATGCTCAGCACAGTGGCTTTGGCCTGCCATCCACGTTCCTCACTCGGGCCCTTCTGCCTGTTAGACCCACACTCCCTAGAAGTGTGTTCCTGAGGCAGTTGGACAGTTGGGGAAGTGGAGGCTCTCCCAGCATGATAGGTCTGCCCAGAACATTGCTCTGTGTCCAAAGAGGATTCCCTGCACCTCAGGCACTGGGGAGAGATTTTGTGCACACAGGAGAGCCTTGGCACACGCAGTGTTTCCCCACGGAAAGCAGTGTGAGAAGGAGCCCCTGCCAGGGAAGCATGGCCCTCTGCCACAGAAGCCCTCCATGCCACAGGCTGTCATGGACTCGGCTACAGGCCTTTGTGGCTGGAGAGACGGCAGATCCTCTGGAGGCTCTGGGTCAGTGTGCACTCCCCTTCGAGGAAACGAGGCATGTGGGAAGATTCCCTGCCCAAGAATGGCAAGCAGCCTGCTCCTTCCAATGAGACGCACGTGTGGTGTGAGAGGCTTGGCAGCAGAGAAGAAGCAAGAGGGGCAGCCAGAGGGGCAGCCAGAGAGGGGATGTGCACGCAGCTTGAAGGCCCCAGATCTCCTACATCCCAACCAGGGCATGCCGGCTCTGCCCAGCAGGCCCCATTCACAGGAGGGCACCCAGCTTCAGGATCTGCCCTTTCCCAGCCCTGAAATCACACACAGGCCCCACGCTGAGCCCTGCCAAGGGGGAACTTTGCTCCCCGCCTGGGCCGAATGGCACGACTGGGTTAGGGCAGAGAAGGCCCTGGGAGGCCTTCAGGGTGCTGCCACAGCATAGCAGTGCTCAGGCAAAGGCACTCTGCTTTCTGTAGGCTGGACGCACACTGGAGTTTCTGCTTGAGGCAGAGAGAGCTCAGCAGGGCGAGCCAGGGCTGAAGGCAAAGCAGAGAGTTTTTTGGTGGAGCGATGGCACCATCTGCTGGCTGCCAAGCATGGGAGCAGCCTCACTTCAAATGAGTTCCTGAGGCCATTTCCAAGCAGGAGGCACTCTGGCTGCACAAGCTCGAGAGCCCTGCTTAGGACTTCCCTCTGGCAACAGAGTGGGTGCCAAGGGCCTGTGGGTGGGAAGGGGCTCGGAAGGCACAGGGGAGCCTTTGGGCCCCCAGTGCTCTCCCATGGAAAACGCTGCAGGCCCCATCGTCCATGAGCTCCTCCGAGGCTTGGCAGAGGGCAAGCTGTCCACAGCCGAAGGCTCCCTGCCAAGTGCTGCAGGCCTTTCTGCATGGCTCAGCGGCAGCTTCCTTGCAGGCTGCTGGTCCAGGGGCGTGTGTGCCCTGGTCCAGAGTGCTGTAGGAGGAGCTCCTAGCAAGGGGAGAGCAAGCCCCTTGTTTCCTTGGCGGAGACTGGCCTGTGCACACAGAGGCCTGCCAGCAGTGAAGACAGTGCAGGCAGCGAGGGCGTGTGGCAGGCAGCAAAGAGGTGGCAGGAGTCCTGCTTGCAAGTGGGGTCATGCCTGTCTTGTGCTCAGGCCCCAGTGGCCACGTGCACACACAGCCTCTGGACCCGCAGCTTCCCAGCAGTGCAAGACACACACAGGCAACACCCTGGGGCCTGCTCGCATGAACTGTGCTCTGTCGAGGTGCTGCTGGCTGGCAGTGGCCTAGGCCAGCACAGGCCCTAGGGAGGCCTGGCTGAGCCTGGGATGGGTCCCAAACTAGCAGTGCCCAGGGAAAGCCTGGGACTGGAGGCCAGGCTACAGGCTCATTCAGGCTGGAGCCTGGTGCACAGAGCCTTCAGCTGGGACTTGCCGGGCGAATGCTCAGCACAGTGGCTTTGGCCTGCCATCCACGTTCCTCACTCGGGCCCTTCTGCCTGTTAGACCCACACTCCCTAGAAGTGTGTTCCTGAGGCAGTTGGACAGTTGGGGAAGTGGAGGCTCTCCCAGCATGATAGGTCTGCCCAGAACATTGCTCTGTGTCCAAAGAGGATTCCCTGCACCTCAGGCACTGGGGAGAGATTTTGTGCACACAGGAGAGCCTTGGCACATGCAGTGTTTCCCCACGGAAAGCAGTGTGAGAAGGAGCCCCTGCCAGGGAAGCATGGCCCTCTGCCACAGAAGCCCTCCATGCCACAGGCTGTCATGGACTCGGCTATAGGCCTTTGTGGCTGGAGAGACGGCAGCTCCTCTGGAGGCTCTGGGTCAGTGTGCACTCCCCTTCGAGGAAACGAGGTGTGTGGGAAGATTCCCTGCCCAAGAATGGCAAGCAGCCTGCTCCTTCCAATGAGACGCACGTGTGGTGTGAGAGGCTTGGCAGCAGAGAAGAAGCAAGAGGGGCAGCCAGAGGGGCAGCCAGAGAGGGGATGTGCACGCAGCTTGAAGGCCCCAGATCTCCTACATCCCAACCAGGGCATGCCGGCTCTGCCCAGCAGGCCCCATTCACAGGAGGGCACCCAGCTTCAGGATCTGCCCTTTCCCAGCCCTGAAACCACACACAGGCCCCACGCTGAGCCCTGCCAAGGGGGAACTTTGCTCCCCGCCTGGGCCGAATGGCACGACTGGGTTAGGGCAGAGAAGGCCCTGGGAGGCCTTCAGGGTGCTGCCACAGCATAGCAGTGCTCAGGCAAAGGCACTCTGCTTTCTGTAGGCTGGACGCACACTGGAGTTTCTGCTTGAGGCAGAGAGAGCTCAGCAGGGCGAGCCAGGGCTGAAGGCAAAGCAGAGAGTTTTTTGGTGGAGCGATGGCACCATCTGCTGGCTGACAAGCATGGGAGCAGCCTCACTTCAAATGAGTTCCTGAGGCCATTTCCAAGCAGGAGGCACTCTGGCTGCACAAGCTCGAGAGCCCTGCTTAGGACTTCCCTCTGGCAACAGAGTGGGTGCCAAGGGCCTGTGGGTGGGAAGGGGCTCGGAAGGCACAGGGGAGCCTTTGGGCCCCCAGTGCTCTCCCATGGAAAACGCTGCAGGCCCCATCGTCCATGAGCTCCTCCGAGGCTTGGCAGAGGGCAAGCTGTCCACAGCCGAAGGCTCCCTGCCAAGTGCTGCAGGCCTTTCTGCATGGCTCAGCGGCAGCTTCCTTGCAGGCTGCTGGTCCAGGGGCGTGTGTGCCCTGGTCCAGAGTGCTGTAGGAGGAGCTCCTAGCAAGGGGAGAGCAAGCCCCTTGTTTCCTTGGCGGAGACTGGCCTGTGCACACAGAGGCCTGCCAGCAGTGAAGACAGTGCAGGCAGCGAGGGCGTGTGGCAGGCAGCAAAGAGGTGGCAGGAGTCCTGCTTGCAAGTGGGGTCATGCCTGTCTTGTGCTCAGGCCCCAGTGGCCACGTGCACACACAGCCTCTGGACCCGCAGCTTCCCAGCAGTGCAAGACACACACAGGCAACACCCTGGGGCCTGCTCGCATGAACTGTGCTCTGTCGAGGTGCTGCTGGCTGGCAGTGGCCTAGGCCAGCACAGGCCCTAGGGAGGCCTGGCTGAGCCTGGGATGGGTCCCAAACTAGCAGTGCCCAGGGAAAGCCTGGGACTGGAGGCCAGGCTACAGGCTCATTCAGGCTGGAGCCTGGTGCACAGAGCCTTCAGCTGGGACTTGCCGGGCGAATGCTCAGCACAGTGGCTTTGGCCTGCCATCCACGTTCCTCACTCGGGCCCTTCTGCCTGTTAGACCCACACTCCCTAGAAGTGTGTTCCTGAGGCAGTTGGACAGTTGGGGAAGTGGAGGCTCTCCCAGCATGATAGGTCTGCCCAGAACATTGCTCTGTGTCCAAAGAGGATTCCCTGCACCTCAGGCACTGGGGAGAGATTTTGTGCACACAGGAGAGCCTTGGCACATGCAGTGTTTCCCCACGGAAAGCAGTGTGAGAAGGAGCCCCTGCCAGGGAAGCATGGCCCTCTGCCACAGAAGCCCTCCATGCCACAGGCTGTCATGGACTCGGCTATAGGCCTTTGTGGCTGGAGAGACGGCAGCTCCTCTGGAGGCTCTGGGTCAGTGTGCACTCCCCTTCGAGGAAACGAGGTGTGTGGGAAGATTCCCTGCCCAAGAATGGCAAGCAGCCTGCTCCTTCCAATGAGACGCACGTGTGGTGTGAGAGGCTTGGCAGCAGAGAAGAAGCAAGAGGGGCAGCCAGAGGGGCAGCCAGAGAGGGGATGTGCACGCAGCTTGAAGGCCCCAGATCTCCTACATCCCAACCAGGGCATGCCGGCTCTGCCCAGCAGGCCCCATTCACAGGAGGGCACCCAGCTTCAGGATCTGCCCTTTCCCAGCCCTGAAACCACACACAGGCCCCACGCTGAGCCCTGCCAAGGGGGAACTTTGCTCCCCGCCTGGGCCGAATGGCACGACTGGGTTAGGGCAGAGAAGGCCCTGGGAGGCCTTCAGGGTGCTGCCACAGCATAGCAGTGCTCAGGCAAAGGCACTCTGCTTTCTGTAGGCTGGACGCACACTGGAGTTTCTGCTTGAGGCAGAGAGAGCTCAGCAGGGCGAGCCAGGGCTGAAGGCAAAGCAGAGAGTTTTTTGGTGGAGCGATGGCACCATCTGCTGGCTGACAAGCATGGGAGCAGCCTCACTTCAAATGAGTTCCTGAGGCCATTTCCAAGCAGGAGGCACTCTGGCTGCACAAGCTCGAGAGCCCTGCTTAGGACTTCCCTCTGGCAACAGAGTGGGTGCCAAGGGCCTGTGGGTGGGAAGGGGCTCGGAAGGCACAGGGGAGCCTTTGGGCCCCCAGTGCTCTCCCATGGAAAACGCTGCAGGCCCCATCGTCCATGAGCTCCTCCGAGGCTTGGCAGAGGGCAAGCTGTCCACAGCCGAAGGCTCCCTGCCAAGTGCTGCAGGCCTTTCTGCATGGCTCAGCGGCAGCTTCCTTGCAGGCTGCTGGTCCAGGGGCGTGTGTGCCCTGGTCCAGAGTGCTGTAGGAGGAGCTCCTAGCAAGGGGAGAGCAAGCCCCTTGTTTCCTTGGCGGAGACTGGCCTGTGCACACAGAGGCCTGCCAGCAGTGAAGACAGTGCAGGCAGCGAGGGCGTGTGGCAGGCAGCAAAGAGGTGGCAGGAGTCCTGCTTGCAAGTGGGGTCATGCCTGTCTTGTGCTCAGGCCCCAGTGGCCACGTGCACACACAGCCTCTGGACCCGCAGCTTCCCAGCAGTGCAAGACACACACAGGCAACACCCTGGGGCCTGCTCGCATGAACTGTGCTCTGTCGAGGTGCTGCTGGCTGGCAGTGGCCTAGGCCAGCACAGGCCCTAGGGAGGCCTGGCTGAGCCTGGGATGGGTCCCAAACTAGCAGTGCCCAGGGAAAGCCTGGGACTGGAGGCCAGGCTACAGGCTCATTCAGGCTGGAGCCTGGTGCACAGAGCCTTCAGCTGGGACTTGCCGGGCGAATGCTCAGCACAGTGGCTTTGGCCTGCCATCCACGTTCCTCACTCGGGCCCTTCTGCCTGTTAGACCCACACTCCCTAGAAGTGTGTTCCTGAGGCAGTTGGACAGTTGGGGAAGTGGAGGCTCTCCCAGCATGATAGGTCTGCCCAGAACATTGCTCTGTGTCCAAAGAGGATTCCCTGCACCTCAGGCACTGGGGAGAGATTTTGTGCACACAGGAGAGCCTTGGCACATGCAGTGTTTCCCCACGGAAAGCAGTGTGAGAAGGAGCCCCTGCCAGGGAAGCATGGCCCTCTGCCACAGAAGCCCTCCATGCCACAGGCTGTCATGGACTCGGCTATAGGCCTTTGTGGCTGGAGAGACGGCAGCTCCTCTGGAGGCTCTGGGTCAGTGTGCACTCCCCTTCGAGGAAACGAGGTGTGTGGGAAGATTCCCTGCCCAAGAATGGCAAGCAGCCTGCTCCTTCCAATGAGACGCACGTGTGGTGTGAGAGGCTTGGCAGCAGAGAAGAAGCAAGAGGGGCAGCCAGAGGGGCAGCCAGAGAGGGGATGTGCACGCAGCTTGAAGGCCCCAGATCTCCTACATCCCAACCAGGGCATGCCGGCTCTGCCCAGCAGGCCCCATTCACAGGAGGGCACCCAGCTTCAGGATCTGCCCTTTCCCAGCCCTGAAACCACACACAGGCCCCACGCTGAGCCCTGCCAAGGGGGAAGTTTGCTTCCCGCCTGGGCCGAATGGCACGACTGGGTTAGGGCAGAGAAGGCCCTGGGAGGCCTTCAGGGTGCTGCCACAGCATAGCAGTGCTCAGGCAAAGGCACTCTGCTTTCTGTAGGCTGGACGCACACTGGAGTTTCTGCTTGAGGCAGAGAGAGCTCAGCAGGGCGAGCCAGGGCTGAAGGCAAAGCAGAGAGTTTTTTGGTGGAGCGATGGCACCATCTGCTGGCTGCCAAGCATGGGAGCAGCCTCACTTCAAATGAGTTCCTGAGGCCATTTCCAAGCAGGAGGCACTCTGGCTGCAGAAGCTCGAGAGCCCTGCTTAGGACTTCCCTCTGGCAACAGAGTGGGTGCCAAGGGCCTGTGGGTGGGAAGGGGCTCGGAAGGCACAGGGGAGCCTTTGGGCCCCCAGTGCTCTCCCATGGAAAACGCTGCAGGCCCCATCGTCCATGAGCTCCTCCGAGGCTTGGCAGAGGGCAAGCTGTCCACAGCCGAAGGCTCCCTGCCAAGTGCTGCAGGCCTTTCTGCATGGCTCAGCGGCAGCTTCCTTGCAGGCTGCTGGTCCAGGGTCGTGTGTGCCCTGGTCCAGAGTGCTGTAGGAGGAGCTCCTAGCAAGGGGAGAGCAAGCCCCTTGTTTCCTTGGCAGAGACTGGCCTGTGCACACTGAGGCCTGCCAGCAGTGAAGACAGTGCAGGCAGCGAGGGCGTGTGGCAGGCAGCAAAGAGGTGGCAGGAGTCCTGCTTGCAAGTGGGGTCATGCCTGTCTTGTGCTCAGGCCCCAGTGGCCACGTGCACACACAGCCTCTGGGCCCGCAGCTTCCCAGCAGTGCAAGACACACACAGGCAACACCCTGGGGCCTGCTCGCCTGAACTGTGCTCTGTCGAGGTCCTGCTGGCTGGCAGTGGCCTAGGCCAGCACAGGCCCTAGGGAGGCCTGGCTGAGCCTGGGATGGGTCCCAAACTAGCAGTGCCCAGGGAAAGCCTGGGACTGGAGGCCAGGCTGCAGGCTCATTCCAGCTTGAGCCTGGTGCACAGAGCCTTCAGCTGGGACTTGCCGGGGGAATGCTCAGCACAGTGGCTTTGGCCTGCCATCCACGTTCCTCACTCGGGCCCTTCTGCCTGTTAGACCCACACTCCCTAGAAGTGTGTTCCTGAGGCAGTTGGACAGTTGGGGAAGTGGAGGCTCTCCCAGCATGGGAGGTCTGCCCAGAACATTGCTCTGTGTCCAAAGAGGATTCCCTGCACCTCAGGCACTGGGGAGAGATTTTGTGCACACAGGAGAGCCTTGGCACATGCAGTGTTTCCCCACGGAAAGCAGTGTGAGAAGGAGCCCCTGCCAGGGAAGCATGGCCCTCTGCCACAGAAGCCCTCCATGCCACAGGCTGTCATGGACTCGGCTATAGGCCTTTGTGGCTGGAGAGACGGCAGCTCCTCTGGAGGCTCTGGGTCAGTGTGCACTCCCCTTCGAGGAAACGAGGCGTGTGGGAAGATTCCCTGCCCAAGAATGGCAAGCAGCCTGCTCCTTCCAATGAGACGCACGTGTGGTGTGAGAGGCTTGGCAGCAGAGAAGAAGCAAGAGGGGCAGCCAGAGGGGCAGCCAGAGAGGGGATGTGCACGCAGCTTGAAGGCCCCAGATCTCCTACATCCCAACCAGGGCATGCCGGCTCTGCCCAGCAGGCCCCATTCACAGGAGGGCACCCAGCTTCAGGATCTGCCCTTTCCCAGCCCTGAAACCACACACAGGCCCCACGCTGAGCCCTGCCAAGGGGGAAGTTTGCTTCCCGCCTGGGCCGAATGGCACGACTGGGTTAGGGCAGAGAAGGCCCTGGGAGGCCTTCAGGGTGCTGCCACAGCATAGCAGTGCTCAGGCAAAGGCACTCTGCTTTCTGTAGGCTGGACGCACACTGGAGTTTCTGCTTGAGGCAGAGAGAGCTCAGCAGGGCGAGCCAGGGCTGAAGGCAAAGCAGAGAGTTTTTTGGTGGAGCGATGGCACCATCTGCTGGCTGCCAAGCATGGGAGCAGCCTCACTTCAAATGAGTTCCTGAGGCCATTTCCAAGCAGGAGGCACTCTGGCTGCAGAAGCTCGAGAGCCCTGCTTAGGACTTCCCTCTGGCAACAGAGTGGGTGCCAAGGGCCTGTGGGTGGGAAGGGGCTCGGAAGACACAGGGGAGCCTTTAGGCCCCCAGTGCTCTCCGATGGAAAACGCTGCAGGCCCCAGCATCCACGAAGTCCTCCGAGGCTGGGCAGTGGGCAAGCTGTCCACAGCCGAAGGCTCCCTGCCAAGTGCTGCAGGCCTTTCTGCATGGCTCAGCGGCAGCTTCCTTGCAGGCTGCTGGTCCAGGGGCGTGTGTGCCCTGGTCCAGAGTGCTGTAGGAGGAGCTCCTAGCAAGGGGAGAGCAAGCCCCTTGTTTCCTTGGCGGAGACTGGCCTGTGCACACAGAGGCCTGCCAGCAGTGAAGACAGTGCAGGCAGCGAGGGCGTGTGGCAGGCAGCAAAGAGGTGGCAGGAGTCCTGCTTGCAAGTGGGGTCATGCCTGTCTTGTGCTCAGGCCCCAGTGGCCACGTGCACACACAGCCTCTGGACCCACAGCTTCCCAGCAGTGCAAGACACACACAGGCAACACCCTGGGGCCTGCTCGCCTGAACTGTGCTCTGTCGAGGTGCTGCTGGCTGGCAGTGGCCTAGGCCAGCACAGGCCCTAGGGAGGCCTGGCTGAGCCTGGGATGGGTCCCAAACTAGCAGTGCCCAGGGAAAGCCTGGGACTGGAGGCCAGGCTACAGGCTCATTCCAGCTGGAGCCTGGTGCACAGAGCCTTCAGCTGGGACTTGCCGGGCGAATGCTCAGCACAGTGGCTTTGGCCTGCCATCCACGTTCCTCACTCGGGCCCTTCTGCCTGTTAGACCCACACTCCCTAGAAGTGTGTTCCTGAGGCAGTTGGACAGTTGGGGAAGTGGAGGCTCTCCCAGCATGATAGGTCTGCCCAGAACATTGCTCTGTGTCCAAGGAGGATTCCCTGCACCTCAGGCACTGGGGAGAGATTTTGTGCACACAGGAGAGCCTTGGCACATGCAGTGTTTCCCCACGGAAAGCAGTGTGAGAAGAAGCCCCTGCCAGGGAAGCATGGCCCTCTGCCACAGAAGCCCTCCATGCCACAGGCTGTCATGGACTCGGCTATAGGCCTTTGTGGCTGGAGAGACGGCAGCTCCTCTGGAGGCTCTGGGTCAGTGTGCACTCCCCTTCGAGGAAACGAGGTGTGTGGGAAGATTCCCTGCCCAAGAATGGCAAGCAGCCTGCTCCTTCCAATGAGACGCACGTGTGGTGTGAGAGGCTTGGCAGCAGAGAAGAAGCAAGAGGGGCAGCCAGAGGGGCAGCCAGAGAGGGGATGTGCACGCAGCTTGAAGGCCCCAGATCTCCTACATCCCAACCAGGGCATGCCGGCTCTGCCCAGCAGGCCCCATTCACAGGAGGGCACCCAGCTTCAGGATCTGCCCTTTCCCAGCCCTGAAACCACACACAGGCCCCACGCTGAGCCCTGCCAAGGGGGAACTTTGCTCCCCGCCTGGGCCGAATGGCACGACTGGGTTAGGGCAGAGAAGGCCCTGGGAGGCCTTCAGGGTGCTGCCACAGCATAGCAGTGCTCAGGCAAAGGCACTCTGCTTTCTGTAGGCTGGACGCACACTGGAGTTTCTGCTTGAGGCAGAGAGAGCTCAGCAGGGCGAGCCAGGGCTGAAGGCAAAGCAGAGAGTTTTTTGGTGGAGCGATGGCACCATCTGCTGGCTGACAAGCATGGGAGCAGCCTCACTTCAAATGAGTTCCTGAGGCCATTTCCAAGCAGGAGGCACTCCGGCTGCACAGGCTCGAGAGTCCTGCTTAGGGCTTCCCTCTGGCAACAGAGTGGGTGCCAAGGGCCTGTGGGTGGGAAGGGGCTCAGAAGCCACAGGGGAGCCTTTGGGCCCCCAGTGCTCTCCCATGAAAAACGCTGCAGGCCCCATCATCCATGAGCTCCTCCGAGGCTTGGCAGAGGGCAAGCTGTCCACAGCCGAAGGCTCCCTGCCAAGTGCTACAGGCCTTTCTGCATGGCTCAGCGGCAGCTTCCTTGCAGGCTGCTGGTCCAGGGGCGTGTGTGCCCTGGTCCAGAGTGCTGTAGGAGGAGCTCCTAGCAAGGGGAGAGCAAGCCCCTTGTTTCCTTGGCGGAGACTGGCCTGTGCACACAGAGGCCTGCCAGCAGTGAAGACAGTGCAGGCAGCGAGGGCGTGTGGCAGGCAGCAAAGAGGTGGCAGGAGTCCTGCTTGCAAGTGGGGTCATGCCTGTCTTGTGCTCAGGCCCCAGTGGCCACGTGCACACACAGCCTCTGGACCCGCAGCTTCCCAGCAGTGCAAGACACACACAGGCAACACCCTGGGGCCTGCTCGCATGAACTGTGCTCTGTCGAGGTCCTGCTGGCTGGCAGTTTCCTAGGCCAGCACAGGCCCTAGGGAGGCCTGGCTGAGCCTGGGATGGGTCCCAAACTAGCAGTGCCCAGGGAAAGCCTGGGACTGGAGGCCAGGCTACAGGCTCATTCCAGCTTGAGCCTGGTGCACAGAGCCTTCAGCTGGGACTTGCCGGGGGAATGCTCAGCACAGTGGCTTTGGCCTGCCATCCACGTTCCTCACTCGGGCCCTTCTGCCTGTTAGACCCACACTCCCTAGAAGTGTGTTCCTGAGGCAGTTGGACAGTTGGGGAAGTGGAGGCTCTCCCAGCATGATAGGTCTGCCCAGAACATTGCTCTGTGTCCAAAGAGGATTCCCTGCACCTCAGGCACTGGGGAGAGATTTTGTGCACACAGGAGAGCCTTGGCACACGCAGTGTTTCCCCACGGAAAGCAGTGTGAGAAGGAGCCCCTGCCAGGGAAGCATGGCCCTCTGCCACAGAAGCCCTCCATGCCACAGGCTGTCATGGACTCGGCTACAGGCCTTTGTGGCTGGAGAGACGGCAGATCCTCTGGAGGCTCTGGGTCAGTGTGCACTCCCCTTCGAGGAAACGAGGCATGTGGGAAGATTCCCTGCCCAAGAATGGCAAGCAGCCTGCTCCTTCCAATGAGACGCACGTGTGGTGTGAGAGGCTTGGCAGCAGAGAAGAAGCAAGAGGGGCAGCCAGAGGGGCAGCCAGAGAGGGGATGTGCACGCAGCTTGAAGGCCCCAGATCTCCTACATCCCAACCAGGGCATGCCGGCTCTGCCCAGCAGGCCCCATTCACAGGAGGGCACCCAGCTTCAGGATCTGCCCTTTCCCAGCCCTGAAACCACACACAGGCCCCACGCTGAGCCCTGCCAAGGGGGAACTTTGCTCCCCGCCTGGGCCGAATGGCACGACTGGGTTAGGGCAGAGAAGGCCCTGGGAGGCCTTCAGGGTGCTGCCACAGCATAGCAGTGCTCAGGCAAAGGCACTCTGCTTTCTGTAGGCTGGACGCACACTGGAGTTTCTGCTTGAGGCAGAGAGAGCTCAGCAGGGCGAGCCAGGGCTGAAGGCAAAGCAGAGAGTTTTTTGGTGGAGCGATGGCACCATCTGCTGGCTGCCAAGCATGGGAGCAGCCTCACTTCAAATGAGTTCCTGAGGCCATTTCCAAGCAGGAGGCACTCTGGCTGCACAAGCTCGAGAGCCCTGCTTAGGACTTCCCTCTGGCAACAGAGTGGGTGCCAAGGGCCTGTGGGTGGGAAGGGGCTCGGAAGGCACAGGGGAGCCTTTGGGCCCCCAGTGCTCTCCCATGGAAAACGCTGCAGGCCCCATCGTCCATGAGCTCCTCCGAGGCTTGGCAGAGGGCAAGCTGTCCACAGCCGAAGGCTCCCTGCCAAGTGCTGCAGGCCTTTCTGCATGGCTCAGCGGCAGCTTCCTTGCAGGCTGCTGGTCCAGGGGCGTGTGTGCCCTGGTCCAGAGTGCTGTAGGAGGAGCTCCTAGCAAGGGGAGAGCAAGCCCCTTGTTTCCTTGGCGGAGACTGGCCTGTGCACACAGAGGCCTGCCAGCAGTGAAGACAGTGCAGGCAGCGAGGGCGTGTGGCAGGCAGCAAAGAGGTGGCAGGAGTCCTGCTTGCAAGTGGGGTCATGCCTGTCTTGTGCTCAGGCCCCAGTGGCCACGTGCACACACAGCCTCTGGACCCGCAGCTTCCCAGCAGTGCAAGACACACACAGGCAACACCCTGGGGCCTGCTCGCATGAACTGTGCTCTGTCGAGGTGCTGCTGGCTGGCAGTGGCCTAGGCCAGCACAGGCCCTAGGGAGGCCTGGCTGAGCCTGGGATGGGTCCCAAACTAGCAGTGCCCAGGGAAAGCCTGGGACTGGAGGCCAGGCTACAGGCTCATTCAGGCTGGAGCCTGGTGCACAGAGCCTTCAGCTGGGACTTGCCGGGCGAATGCTCAGCACAGTGGCTTTGGCCTGCCATCCACGTTCCTCACTCGGGCCCTTCTGCCTGTTAGACCCACACTCCCTAGAAGTGTGTTCCTGAGGCAGTTGGACAGTTGGGGAAGTGGAGGCTCTCCCAGCATGATAGGTCTGCCCAGAACATTGCTCTGTGTCCAAAGAGGATTCCCTGCACCTCAGGCACTGGGGAGAGATTTTGTGCACACAGGAGAGCCTTGGCACATGCAGTGTTTCCCCACGGAAAGCAGTGTGAGAAGGAGCCCCTGCCAGGGAAGCATGGCCCTCTGCCACAGAAGCCCTCCATGCCACAGGCTGTCATGGACTCGGCTATAGGCCTTTGTGGCTGGAGAGACGGCAGCTCCTCTGGAGGCTCTGGGTCAGTGTGCACTCCCCTTCGAGGAAACGAGGTGTGTGGGAAGATTCCCTGCCCAAGAATGGCAAGCAGCCTGCTCCTTCCAATGAGACGCACGTGTGGTGTGAGAGGCTTGGCAGCAGAGAAGAAGCAAGAGGGGCAGCCAGAGGGGCAGCCAGAGAGGGGATGTGCACGCAGCTTGAAGGCCCCAGATCTCCTACATCCCAACCAGGGCATGCCGGCTCTGCCCAGCAGGCCCCATTCACAGGAGGGCACCCAGCTTCAGGATCTGCCCTTTCCCAGCCCTGAAACCACACACAGGCCCCACGCTGAGCCCTGCCAAGGGGGAACTTTGCTCCCCGCCTGGGCCGAATGGCACGACTGGGTTAGGGCAGAGAAGGCCCTGGGAGGCCTTCAGGGTGCTGCCACAGCATAGCAGTGCTCAGGCAAAGGCACTCTGCTTTCTGTAGGCTGGACGCACACTGGAGTTTCTGCTTGAGGCAGAGAGAGCTCAGCAGGGCGAGCCAGGGCTGAAGGCAAAGCAGAGAGTTTTTTGGTGGAGCGATGGCACCATCTGCTGGCTGCCAAGCATGGGAGCAGCCTCACTTCAAATGAGTTCCTGAGGCCATTTCCAAGCAGGAGGCACTCTGGCTGCACAAGCTCAAGAGCCCTGCTTAGGACTTCCCTCTGGCAACAGAGTGGGTGCCAAGGGCCTGTGGGTGGGAAGGGGCTCGGAAGGCACAGGGGAGCCTTTGGGCCCCCAGTGCTCTCCCATGGAAAACGCTGCAGGCCCCATCGTCCATGAGCTCCTCCGAGGCTTGGCAGAGGGCAAGCTGTCCACAGCCGAAGGCTCCCTGCCAAGTGCTGCAGGCCTTTCTGCATGGCTCAGCGGCAGCTTCCTTGCAGGCTGCTGGTCCAGGGGCGTGTGTGCCCTGGTCCAGAGTGCTGTAGGAGGAGCTCCTAGCAAGGGGAGAGCAAGCCCCTTGTTTCCTTGGCGGAGACTGGCCTGTGCACACAGAGGCCTGCCAGCAGTGAAGACAGTGCAGGCAGCGAGGGCGTGTGGCAGGCAGCAAAGAGGTGGCAGGAGTCCTGCTTGCAAGTGGGGTCATGCCTGTCTTGTGCTCAGGCCCCAGTGGCCACGTGCACACACAGCCTCTGGACCCGCAGCTTCCCAGCAGTGCAAGACACACACAGGCAACACCCTGGGGCCTGCTCGCATGAACTGTGCTCTGTCGAGGTGCTGCTGGCTGGCAGTGGCCTAGGCCAGCACAGGCCCTAGGGAGGCCTGGCTGAGCCTGGGATGGGTCCCAAACTAGCAGTGCCCAGGGAAAGCCTGGGACTGGAGGCCAGGCTACAGGCTCATTCAGGCTGGAGCCTGGTGCACAGAGCCTTCAGCTGGGACTTGCCGGGCGAATGCTCAGCACAGTGGCTTTGGCCTGCCATCCACGTTCCTCACTCGGGCCCTTCTGCCTGTTAGACCCACACTCCCTAGAAGTGTGTTCCTGAGGCAGTTGGACAGTTGGGGAAGTGGAGGCTCTCCCAGCATGATAGGTCTGCCCAGAACATTGCTCTGTGTCCAAAGAGGATTCCCTGCACCTCAGGCACTGGGGAGAGATTTTGTGCACACAGGAGAGCCTTGGCACATGCAGTGTTTCCCCACGGAAAGCAGTGTGAGAAGGAGCCCCTGCCAGGGAAGCATGGCCCTCTGCCACAGAAGCCCTCCATGCCACAGGCTGTCATGGACTCGGCTATAGGCCTTTGTGGCTGGAGAGACGGCAGCTCCTCTGGAGGCTCTGGGTCAGTGTGCACTCCCCTTCGAGGAAACGAGGTGTGTGGGAAGATTCCCTGCCCAAGAATGGCAAGCAGCCTGCTCCTTCCAATGAGACGCACGTGTGGTGTGAGAGGCTTGGCAGCAGAGAAGAAGCAAGAGGGGCAGCCAGAGGGGCAGCCAGAGAGGGGATGTGCACGCAGCTTGAAGGCCCCAGATCTCCTACATCCCAACCAGGGCATGCCGGCTCTGCCCAGCAGGCCCCATTCACAGGAGGGCACCCAGCTTCAGGATCTGCCCTTTCCCAGCCCTGAAACCACACACAGGCCCCACGCTGAGCCCTGCCAAGGGGGAACTTTGCTCCCCGCCTGGGCCGAATGGCACGACTGGGTTAGGGCAGAGAAGGCCCTGGGAGGCCTTCAGGGTGCTGCCACAGCATAGCAGTGCTCAGGCAAAGGCACTCTGCTTTCTGTAGGCTGGACGCACACTGGAGTTTCTGCTTGAGGCAGAGAGAGCTCAGCAGGGCGAGCCAGGGCTGAAGGCAAAGCAGAGAGTTTTTTGGTGGAGCGATGGCACCATCTGCTGGCTGACAAGCATGGGAGCAGCCTCACTTCAAATGAGTTCCTGAGGCCATTTCCAAGCAGGAGGCACTCTGGCTGCACAAGCTCGAGAGCCCTGCTTAGGACTTCCCTCTGGCAACAGAGTGGGTGCCAAGGGCCTGTGGGTGGGAAGGGGCTCGGAAGGCACAGGGGAGCCTTTGGGCCCCCAGTGCTCTCCCATGGAAAACGCTGCAGGCCCCATCGTCCATGAGCTCCTCCGAGGCTTGGCAGAGGGCAAGCTGTCCACAGCCGAAGGCTCCCTGCCAAGTGCTGCAGGCCTTTCTGCATGGCTCAGCGGCAGCTTCCTTGCAGGCTGCTGGTCCAGGGGCGTGTGTGCCCTGGTCCAGAGTGCTGTAGGAGGAGCTCCTAGCAAGGGGAGAGCAAGCCCCTTGTTTCCTTGGCGGAGACTGGCCTGTGCACACAGAGGCCTGCCAGCAGTGAAGACAGTGCAGGCAGCGAGGGCGTGTGGCAGGCAGCAAAGAGGTGGCAGGAGTCCTGCTTGCAAGTGGGGTCATGCCTGTCTTGTGCTCAGGCCCCAGTGGCCACGTGCACACACAGCCTCTGGACCCGCAGCTTCCCAGCAGTGCAAGACACACACAGGCAACACCCTGGGGCCTGCTCGCATGAACTGTGCTCTGTCGAGGTGCTGCTGGCTGGCAGTGGCCTAGGCCAGCACAGGCCCTAGGGAGGCCTGGCTGAGCCTGGGATGGGTCCCAAACTAGCAGTGCCCAGGGAAAGCCTGGGACTGGAGGCCAGGCTACAGGCTCATTCAGGCTGGAGCCTGGTGCACAGAGCCTTCAGCTGGGACTTGCCGGGCGAATGCTCAGCACAGTGGCTTTGGCCTGCCATCCACGTTCCTCACTCGGGCCCTTCTGCCTGTTAGACCCACACTCCCTAGAAGTGTGTTCCTGAGGCAGTTGGACAGTTGGGGAAGTGGAGGCTCTCCCAGCATGATAGGTCTGCCCAGAACATTGCTCTGTGTCCAAAGAGGATTCCCTGCACCTCAGGCACTGGGGAGAGATTTTGTGCACACAGGAGAGCCTTGGCACATGCAGTGTTTCCCCACGGAAAGCAGTGTGAGAAGGAGCCCCTGCCAGGGAAGCATGGCCCTCTGCCACAGAAGCCCTCCATGCCACAGGCTGTCATGGACTCGGCTATAGGCCTTTGTGGCTGGAGAGACGGCAGCTCCTCTGGAGGCTCTGGGTCAGTGTGCACTCCCCTTCGAGGAAACGAGGTGTGTGGGAAGATTCCCTGCCCAAGAATGGCAAGCAGCCTGCTCCTTCCAATGAGACGCACGTGTGGTGTGAGAGGCTTGGCAGCAGAGAAGAAGCAAGAGGGGCAGCCAGAGGGGCAGCCAGAGAGGGGATGTGCACGCAGCTTGAAGGCCCCAGATCTCCTACATCCCAACCAGGGCATGCCGGCTCTGCCCAGCAGGCCCCATTCACAGGAGGGCACCCAGCTTCAGGATCTGCCCTTTCCCAGCCCTGAAACCACACACAGGCCCCACGCTGAGCCCTGCCAAGGGGGAAGTTTGCTTCCCGCCTGGGCCGAATGGCACGACTGGGTTAGGGCAGAGAAGGCCCTGGGAGGCCTTCAGGGTGCTGCCACAGCATAGCAGTGCTCAGGCAAAGGCACTCTGCTTTCTGTAGGCTGGACGCACACTGGAGTTTCTGCTTGAGGCAGAGAGAGCTCAGCAGGGCGAGCCAGGGCTGAAGGCAAAGCAGAGAGTTTTTTGGTGGAGCGATGGCACCATCTGCTGGCTGCCAAGCATGGGAGCAGCCTCACTTCAAATGAGTTCCTGAGGCCATTTCCAAGCAGGAGGCACTCTGGCTGCAGAAGCTCGAGAGCCCTGCTTAGGACTTCCCTCTGGCAACAGAGTGGGTGCCAAGGGCCTGTGGGTGGGAAGGGGCTCGGAAGGCACAGGGGAGCCTTTGGGCCCCCAGTGCTCTCCCATGGAAAACGCTGCAGGCCCCATCGTCCATGAGCTCCTCCGAGGCTTGGCAGAGGGCAAGCTGTCCACAGCCGAAGGCTCCCTGCCAAGTGCTGCAGGCCTTTCTGCATGGCTCAGCGGCAGCTTCCTTGCAGGCTGCTGGTCCAGGGTCGTGTGTGCCCTGGTCCAGAGTGCTGTAGGAGGAGCTCCTAGCAAGGGGAGAGCAAGCCCCTTGTTTCCTTGGCAGAGACTGGCCTGTGCACACTGAGGCCTGCCAGCAGTGAAGACAGTGCAGGCAGCGAGGGCGTGTGGCAGGCAGCAAAGAGGTGGCAGGAGTCCTGCTTGCAAGTGGGGTCATGCCTGTCTTGTGCTCAGGCCCCAGTGGCCACGTGCACACACAGCCTCTGGGCCCGCAGCTTCCCAGCAGTGCAAGACACACACAGGCAACACCCTGGGGCCTGCTCGCCTGAACTGTGCTCTGTCGAGGTCCTGCTGGCTGGCAGTGGCCTAGGCCAGCACAGGCCCTAGGGAGGCCTGGCTGAGCCTGGGATGGGTCCCAAACTAGCAGTGCCCAGGGAAAGCCTGGGACTGGAGGCCAGGCTGCAGGCTCATTCCAGCTTGAGCCTGGTGCACAGAGCCTTCAGCTGGGACTTGCCGGGGGAATGCTCAGCACAGTGGCTTTGGCCTGCCATCCACGTTCCTCACTCGGGCCCTTCTGCCTGTTAGACCCACACTCCCTAGAAGTGTGTTCCTGAGGCAGTTGGACAGTTGGGGAAGTGGAGGCTCTCCCAGCATGGGAGGTCTGCCCAGAACATTGCTCTGTGTCCAAAGAGGATTCCCTGCACCTCAGGCACTGGGGAGAGATTTTGTGCACACAGGAGAGCCTTGGCACATGCAGTGTTTCCCCACGGAAAGCAGTGTGAGAAGGAGCCCCTGCCAGGGAAGCATGGCCCTCTGCCACAGAAGCCCTCCATGCCACAGGCTGTCATGGACTCGGCTATAGGCCTTTGTGGCTGGAGAGACGGCAGCTCCTCTGGAGGCTCTGGGTCAGTGTGCACTCCCCTTCGAGGAAACGAGGCGTGTGGGAAGATTCCCTGCCCAAGAATGGCAAGCAGCCTGCTCCTTCCAATGAGACGCACGTGTGGTGTGAGAGGCTTGGCAGCAGAGAAGAAGCAAGAGGGGCAGCCAGAGGGGCAGCCAGAGAGGGGATGTGCACGCAGCTTGAAGGCCCCAGATCTCCTACATCCCAACCAGGGCATGCCGGCTCTGCCCAGCAGGCCCCATTCACAGGAGGGCACCCAGCTTCAGGATCTGCCCTTTCCCAGCCCTGAAACCACACACAGGCCCCACGCTGAGCCCTGCCAAGGGGGAAGTTTGCTTCCCGCCTGGGCCGAATGGCACGACTGGGTTAGGGCAGAGAAGGCCCTGGGAGGCCTTCAGGGTGCTGCCACAGCATAGCAGTGCTCAGGCAAAGGCACTCTGCTTTCTGTAGGCTGGACGCACACTGGAGTTTCTGCTTGAGGCAGAGAGAGCTCAGCAGGGCGAGCCAGGGCTGAAGGCAAAGCAGAGAGTTTTTTGGTGGAGCGATGGCACCATCTGCTGGCTGCCAAGCATGGGAGCAGCCTCACTTCAAATGAGTTCCTGAGGCCATTTCCAAGCAGGAGGCACTCTGGCTGCAGAAGCTCGAGAGCCCTGCTTAGGACTTCCCTCTGGCAACAGAGTGGGTGCCAAGGGCCTGTGGGTGGGAAGGGGCTCGGAAGACACAGGGGAGCCTTTAGGCCCCCAGTGCTCTCCGATGGAAAACGCTGCAGGCCCCAGCATCCACGAAGTCCTCCGAGGCTGGGCAGTGGGCAAGCTGTCCACAGCCGAAGGCTCCCTGCCAAGTGCTGCAGGCCTTTCTGCATGGCTCAGCGGCAGCTTCCTTGCAGGCTGCTGGTCCAGGGGCGTGTGTGCCCTGGTCCAGAGTGCTGTAGGAGGAGCTCCTAGCAAGGGGAGAGCAAGCCCCTTGTTTCCTTGGCGGAGACTGGCCTGTGCACACAGAGGCCTGCCAGCAGTGAAGACAGTGCAGGCAGCGAGGGCGTGTGGCAGGCAGCAAAGAGGTGGCAGGAGTCCTGCTTGCAAGTGGGGTCATGCCTGTCTTGTGCTCAGGCCCCAGTGGCCACGTGCACACACAGCCTCTGGACCCACAGCTTCCCAGCAGTGCAAGACACACACAGGCAACACCCTGGGGCCTGCTCGCCTGAACTGTGCTCTGTCGAGGTCCTGCTGGCTGGCAGTGGCCTAGGCCAGCACAGGCCCTAGGGAGGCCTGGCTGAGCCTGGGATGGGTCCCAAACTAGCAGTGCCCAGGGAAAGCCTGGGACTGGAGGCCAGGCTACAGGCTCATTCCAGCTGGAGCCTGGTGCACAGAGCCTTCAGCTGGGACTTGCCGGGCGAATGCTCAGCACAGTGGCTTTGGCCTGCCATCCACGTTCCTCACTCGGGCCCTTCTGCCTGTTAGACCCACACTCCCTAGAAGTGTGTTCCTGAGGCAGTTGGACAGTTGGGGAAGTGGAGGCTCTCCCAGCATGATAGGTCTGCCCAGAACATTGCTCTGTGTCCAAGGAGGATTCCCTGCACCTCAGGCACTGGGGAGAGATTTTGTGCACACAGGAGAGCCTTGGCACATGCAGTGTTTCCCCACGGAAAGCAGTGTGAGAAGAAGCCCCTGCCAGGGAAGCATGGCCCTCTGCCACAGAAGCCCTCCATGCCACAGGCTGTCATGGACTCGGCTATAGGCCTTTGTGGCTGGAGAGACGGCAGCTCCTCTGGAGGCTCTGGGTCAGTGTGCACTCCCCTTCGAGGAAACGAGGTGTGTGGGAAGATTCCCTGCCCAAGAATGGCAAGCAGCCTGCTCCTTCCAATGAGACGCACGTGTGGTGTGAGAGGCTTGGCAGCAGAGAAGAAGCAAGAGGGGCAGCCAGAGGGGCAGCCAGAGAGGGGATGTGCACGCAGCTTGAAGGCCCCAGATCTCCTACATCCCAACCAGGGCATGCCGGCTCTGCCCAGCAGGCCCCATTCACAGGAGGGCACCCAGCTTCAGGATCTGCCCTTTCCCAGCCCTGAAACCACACACAGGCCCCACGCTGAGCCCTGCCAAGGGGGAACTTTGCTCCCCGCCTGGGCCGAATGGCACGACTGGGTTAGGGCAGAGAAGGCCCTGGGAGGCCTTCAGGGTGCTGCCACAGCATAGCAGTGCTCAGGCAAAGGCACTCTGCTTTCTGTAGGCTGGACGCACACTGGAGTTTCTGCTTGAGGCAGAGAGAGCTCAGCAGGGCGAGCCAGGGCTGAAGGCAAAGCAGAGAGTTTTTTGGTGGAGCGATGGCACCATCTGCTGGCTGACAAGCATGGGAGCAGCCTCACTTCAAATGAGTTCCTGAGGCCATTTCCAAGCAGGAGGCACTCCGGCTGCACAGGCTCGAGAGTCCTGCTTAGGGCTTCCCTCTGGCAACAGAGTGGGTGCCAAGGGCCTGTGGGTGGGAAGGGGCTCGGAAGCCACAGGGGAGCCTTTGGGCCCCCAGTGCTCTCCCATGAAAAACGCTGCAGGCCCCATCATCCATGAGCTCCTCCGAGGCTTGGCAGAGGGCAAGCTGTCCACAGCCGAAGGCTCCCTGCCAAGTGCTGCAGGCCTTTCTGCATGGCTCAGCGGCAGCTTCCTTGCAGGCTGCTGGTCCAGGGGCGTGTGTGCCCTGGTCCAGAGTGCTGTAGGAGGAGCTCCTAGCAAGGGGAGAGCAAGCCCCTTGTTTCCTTGGCGGAGACTGGCCTGTGCACACAGAGGCCTGCCAGCAGTGAAGACAGTGCAGGCAGCGAGGGCGTGTGGCAGGCAGCAAAGAGGTGGCAGGAGTCCTGCTTGCAAGTGGGGTCATGCCTGTCTTGTGCTCAGGCCCCAGTGGCCACGTGCACACACAGCCTCTGGACCCGCAGCTTCCCAGCAGTGCAAGACACACACAGGCAACACCCTGGGGCCTGCTCGCATGAACTGTGCTCTGTCGAGGTGCTGCTGGCTGGCAGTGGCCTAGGCCAGCACAGGCCCTAGGGAGGCCTGGCTGAGCCTGGGATGGGTCCCAAACTAGCAGTGCCCAGGGAAAGCCTGGGACTGGAGGCCAGGCTACAGGCTCATTCAGGCTGGAGCCTGGTGCACAGAGCCTTCAGCTGGGACTTGCCGGGCGAATGCTCAGCACAGTGGCTTTGGCCTGCCATCCACGTTCCTCACTCGGGCCCTTCTGCCTGTTAGACCCACACTCCCTAGAAGTGTGTTCCTGAGGCAGTTGGACAGTTGGGGAAGTGGAGGCTCTCCCAGCATGATAGGTCTGCCCAGAACATTGCTCTGTGTCCAAAGAGGATTCCCTGCACCTCAGGCACTGGGGAGAGATTTTGTGCACACAGGAGAGCCTTGGCACATGCAGTGTTTCCCCACGGAAAGCAGTGTGAGAAGGAGCCCCTGCCAGGGAAGCATGGCCCTCTGCCACAGAAGCCCTCCATGCCACAGGCTGTCATGGACTCGGCTATAGGCCTTTGTGGCTGGAGAGACGGCAGCTCCTCTGGAGGCTCTGGGTCAGTGTGCACTCCCCTTCGAGGAAACGAGGTGTGTGGGAAGATTCCCTGCCCAAGAATGGCAAGCAGCCTGCTCCTTCCAATGAGACGCACGTGTGGTGTGAGAGGCTTGGCAGCAGAGAAGAAGCAAGAGGGGCAGCCAGAGGGGCAGCCAGAGAGGGGATGTGCACGCAGCTTGAAGGCCCCAGATCTCCTACATCCCAACCAGGGCATGCCGGCTCTGCCCAGCAGGCCCCATTCACAGGAGGGCACCCAGCTTCAGGATCTGCCCTTTCCCAGCCCTGAAACCACACACAGGCCCCACGCTGAGCCCTGCCAAGGGGGAACTTTGCTCCCTGCCTGGGCCGAATGGCACGACTGGGTTAGGGCAGAGAAGGCCCTGGGAGGCCTTCAGGGTGCTGCCACAGCATAGCAGTGCTCAGGCAAAGGCACTCTGCTTTCTGTAGGCTGGACGCACACTGGAGTTTCTGCTTGAGGCAGAGAGAGCTCAGCAGGGCGAGCCATGGCTGAAGGCAAAGAAGAGAGTTTTTTGGTGGAGCGATGGCACCATCTGCTGGCTGACAAGCATGGGAGCAGCCTCACTTCAAATGAGTTCCTGAGGCCATTTCCAAGCAGGAGGCACTCCGGCTGCACAGGCTCGAGAGTCCTGCTTAGGGCTTCCCTCTGGCAACAGAGTGGGTGCCAAGGGCCTGTGGGTGGGAAGGGGCTCGGAAGCCACAGGGGAGCCTTTGGGCCCCCAGTGCTCTCCCATGAAAAACGCTGCAGGCCCCATCATCCATGAGCTCCTCCGAGGCTTGGCAGAGGGCAAGCTGTCCACAGCCGAAGGCTCCCTGCCAAGTGCTGCAGGCCTTTCTGCATGGCTCAGCGGCAGCTTCCTTGCAGGCTGCTGGTCCAGGGGCGTGTGTGCCCTGGTCCAGAGTGCTGTAGGAGGAGCTCCTAGCAAGGGGAGAGCAAGCCCCTTGTTTCCTTGGCGGAGACTGGCCTGTGCACACAGAGGCCTGCCAGCAGTGAAGACAGTGCAGGCAGCGAGGGCGTGTGGCAGGCAGCAAAGAGGTGGCAGGAGTCCTGCTTGCAAGTGGGGTCATGCCTGTCTTGTGCTCAGGCCCCAGTGGCCACGTGCACACACAGCCTCTGGACCCGCAGCTTCCCAGCAGTGCAAGACACACACAGGCAACACCCTGGGGCCTGCTCGCATGAACTGTGCTCTGTCGAGGTGCTGCTGGCTGGCAGTGGCCTAGGCCAGCACAGGCCCTAGGGAGGCCTGGCTGAGCCTGGGATGGGTCCCAAACTAGCAGTGCCCAGGGAAAGCCTGGGACTGGAGGCCAGGCTACAGGCTCATTCAGGCTGGAGCCTGGTGCACAGAGCCTTCAGCTGGGACTTGCCGGGCGAATGCTCAGCACAGTGGCTTTGGCCTGCCATCCACGTTCCTCACTCGGGCCCTTCTGCCTGTTAGACCCACACTCCCTAGAAGTGTGTTCCTGAGGCAGTTGGACAGTTGGGGAAGTGGAGGCTCTCCCAGCATGATAGGTCTGCCCAGAACATTGCTCTGTGTCCAAAGAGGATTCCCTGCACCTCAGGCACTGGGGAGAGATTTTGTGCACACAGGAGAGCCTTGGCACATGCAGTGTTTCCCCACGGAAAGCAGTGTGAGAAGGAGCCCCTGCCAGGGAAGCATGGCCCTCTGCCACAGAAGCCCTCCATGCCACAGGCTGTCATGGACTCGGCTATAGGCCTTTGTGGCTGGAGAGACGGCAGCTCCTCTGGAGGCTCTGGGTCAGTGTGCACTCCCCTTCGAGGAAACGAGGTGTGTGGGAAGATTCCCTGCCCAAGAATGGCAAGCAGCCTGCTCCTTCCAATGAGACGCACGTGTGGTGTGAGAGGCTTGGCAGCAGAGAAGAAGCAAGAGGGGCAGCCAGAGGGGCAGCCAGAGAGGGGATGTGCACGCAGCTTGAAGGCCCCAGATCTCCTACATCCCAACCAGGGCATGCCGGCTCTGCCCAGCAGGCCCCATTCACAGGAGGGCACCCAGCTTCAGGATCTGCCCTTTCCCAGCCCTGAAACCACACACAGGCCCCACGCTGAGCCCTGCCAAGGGGGAACTTTGCTCCCCGCCTGGGCCGAATGGCACGACTGGGTTAGGGCAGAGAAGGCCCTGGGAGGCCTTCAGGGTGCTGCCACAGCATAGCAGTGCTCAGGCAAAGGCACTCTGCTTTCTGTAGGCTGGACGCACACTGGAGTTTCTGCTTGAGGCAGAGAGAGCTCAGCAGGGCGAGCCAGGGCTGAAGGCAAAGCAGAGAGTTTTTTGGTGGAGCGATGGCACCATCTGCTGGCTGACAAGCATGGGAGCAGCCTCACTTCAAATGAGTTCCTGAGGCCATTTCCAAGCAGGAGGCACTCTGGCTGCACAAGCTCGAGAGCCCTGCTTAGGACTTCCCTCTGGCAACAGAGTGGGTGCCAAGGGCCTGTGGGTGGGAAGGGGCTCGGAAGGCACAGGGGAGCCTTTGGGCCCCCAGTGCTCTCCCATGGAAAACGCTGCAGGCCCCATCGTCCATGAGCTCCTCCGAGGCTTGGCAGAGGGCAAGCTGTCCACAGCCGAAGGCTCCCTGCCAAGTGCTGCAGGCCTTTCTGCATGGCTCAGCGGCAGCTTCCTTGCAGGCTGCTGGTCCAGGGGCGTGTGTGCCCTGGTCCAGAGTGCTGTAGGAGGAGCTCCTAGCAAGGGGAGAGCAAGCCCCTTGTTTCCTTGGCGGAGACTGGCCTGTGCACACAGAGGCCTGCCAGCAGTGAAGACAGTGCAGGCAGCGAGGGCGTGTGGCAGGCAGCAAAGAGGTGGCAGGAGTCCTGCTTGCAAGTGGGGTCATGCCTGTCTTGTGCTCAGGCCCCAGTGGCCACGTGCACACACAGCCTCTGGACCCGCAGCTTCCCAGCAGTGCAAGACACACACAGGCAACACCCTGGGGCCTGCTCGCATGAACTGTGCTCTGTCGAGGTGCTGCTGGCTGGCAGTGGCCTAGGCCAGCACAGGCCCTAGGGAGGCCTGGCTGAGCCTGGGATGGGTCCCAAACTAGCAGTGCCCAGGGAAAGCCTGGGACTGGAGGCCAGGCTACAGGCTCATTCAGGCTGGAGCCTGGTGCACAGAGCCTTCAGCTGGGACTTGCCGGGCGAATGCTCAGCACAGTGGCTTTGGCCTGCCATCCACGTTCCTCACTCGGGCCCTTCTGCCTGTTAGACCCACACTCCCTAGAAGTGTGTTCCTGAGGCAGTTGGACAGTTGGGGAAGTGGAGGCTCTCCCAGCATGATAGGTCTGCCCAGAACATTGCTCTGTGTCCAAAGAGGATTCCCTGCACCTCAGGCACTGGGGAGAGATTTTGTGCACACAGGAGAGCCTTGGCACATGCAGTGTTTCCCCACGGAAAGCAGTGTGAGAAGGAGCCCCTGCCAGGGAAGCATGGCCCTCTGCCACAGAAGCCCTCCATGCCACAGGCTGTCATGGACTCGGCTATAGGCCTTTGTGGCTGGAGAGACGGCAGCTCCTCTGGAGGCTCTGGGTCAGTGTGCACTCCCCTTCGAGGAAACGAGGTGTGTGGGAAGATTCCCTGCCCAAGAATGGCAAGCAGCCTGCTCCTTCCAATGAGACGCACGTGTGGTGTGAGAGGCTTGGCAGCAGAGAAGAAGCAAGAGGGGCAGCCAGAGGGGCAGCCAGAGAGGGGATGTGCACGCAGCTTGAAGGCCCCAGATCTCCTACATCCCAACCAGGGCATGCCGGCTCTGCCCAGCAGGCCCCATTCACAGGAGGGCACCCAGCTTCAGGATCTGCCCTTTCCCAGCCCTGAAACCACACACAGGCCCCACGCTGAGCCCTGCCAAGGGGGAAGTTTGCTTCCCGCCTGGGCCGAATGGCACGACTGGGTTAGGGCAGAGAAGGCCCTGGGAGGCCTTCAGGGTGCTGCCACAGCATAGCAGTGCTCAGGCAAAGGCACTCTGCTTTCTGTAGGCTGGACGCACACTGGAGTTTCTGCTTGAGGCAGAGAGAGCTCAGCAGGGCGAGCCAGGGCTGAAGGCAAAGCAGAGAGTTTTTTGGTGGAGCGATGGCACCATCTGCTGGCTGCCAAGCATGGGAGCAGCCTCACTTCAAATGAGTTCCTGAGGCCATTTCCAAGCAGGAGGCACTCTGGCTGCAGAAGCTCGAGAGCCCTGCTTAGGACTTCCCTCTGGCAACAGAGTGGGTGCCAAGGGCCTGTGGGTGGGAAGGGGCTCGGAAGGCACAGGGGAGCCTTTGGGCCCCCAGTGCTCTCCCATGGAAAACGCTGCAGGCCCCATCGTCCATGAGCTCCTCCGAGGCTTGGCAGAGGGCAAGCTGTCCACAGCCGAAGGCTCCCTGCCAAGTGCTGCAGGCCTTTCTGCATGGCTCAGCGGCAGCTTCCTTGCAGGCTGCTGGTCCAGGGTCGTGTGTGCCCTGGTCCAGAGTGCTGTAGGAGGAGCTCCTAGCAAGGGGAGAGCAAGCCCCTTGTTTCCTTGGCAGAGACTGGCCTGTGCACACTGAGGCCTGCCAGCAGTGAAGACAGTGCAGGCAGCGAGGGCGTGTGGCAGGCAGCAAAGAGGTGGCAGGAGTCCTGCTTGCAAGTGGGGTCATGCCTGTCTTGTGCTCAGGCCCCAGTGGCCACGTGCACACACAGCCTCTGGGCCCGCAGCTTCCCAGCAGTGCAAGACACACACAGGCAACACCCTGGGGCCTGCTCGCATGAACTGTGCTCTGTCGAGGTGCTGCTGGCTGGCAGTGGCCTAGGCCAGCACAGGCCCTAGGGAGGCCTGGCTGAGCCTGGGATGGGTCCCAAACTAGCAGTGCCCAGGGAAAGCCTGGGACTGGAGGCCAGGCTACAGGCTCATTCAGGCTGGAGCCTGGTGCACAGAGCCTTCAGCTGGGACTTGCCGGGCGAATGCTCAGCACAGTGGCTTTGGCCTGCCATCCACGTTCCTCACTCGGGCCCTTCTGCCTGTTAGACCCACACTCCCTAGAAGTGTGTTCCTGAGGCAGTTGGACAGTTGGGGAAGTGGAGGCTCTCCCAGCATGATAGGTCTGCCCAGAACATTGCTCTGTGTCCAAAGAGGATTCCCTGCACCTCAGGCACTGGGGAGAGATTTTGTGCACACAGGAGAGCCTTGGCACATGCAGTGTTTCCCCACGGAAAGCAGTGTGAGAAGGAGCCCCTGCCAGGGAAGCATGGCCCTCTGCCACAGAAGCCCTCCATGCCACAGGCTGTCATGGACTCGGCTATAGGCCTTTGTGGCTGGAGAGACGGCAGCTCCTCTGGAGGCTCTGGGTCAGTGTGCACTCCCCTTCGAGGAAACGAGGCGTGTGGGAAGATTCCCTGCCCAAGAATGGCAAGCAGCCTGCTCCTTCCAATGAGACGCACGTGTGGTGTGAGAGGCTTGGCAGCAGAGAAGAAGCAAGAGGGGCAGCCAGAGGGGCAGCCAGAGAGGGGATGTGCACGCAGCTTGAAGGCCCCAGATCTCCTACATCCCAACCAGGGCATGCCGGCTCTGCCCAGCAGGCCCCATTCACAGGAGGGCACCCAGCTTCAGGATCTGCCCTTTCCCAGCCCTGAAACCACACACAGGCCCCACGCTGAGCCCTGCCAAGGGGGAAGTTTGCTTCCCGCCTGGGCCGAATGGCACGACTGGGTTAGGGCAGAGAAGGCCCTGGGAGGCCTTCAGGGTGCTGCCACAGCATAGCAGTGCTCAGGCAAAGGCACTCTGCTTTCTGTAGGCTGGACGCACACTGGAGTTTCTGCTTGAGGCAGAGAGAGCTCAGCAGGGCGAGCCAGGGCTGAAGGCAAAGCAGAGAGTTTTTTGGTGGAGCGATGGCACCATCTGCTGGCTGCCAAGCATGGGAGCAGCCTCACTTCAAATGAGTTCCTGAGGCCATTTCCAAGCAGGAGGCACTCTGGCTGCACAAGCTCGAGAGCCCTGCTTAGGACTTCCCTCTGGCAACAGAGTGGGTGCCAAGGGCCTGTGGGTGGGAAGGGGCTCGGAAGGCACAGGGGAGCCTTTGGGCCCCCAGTGCTCTCCCATGGAAAACGCTGCAGGCCCCAGCATCCACGAACTGCTCCGAGGCTGGGCAGTGGGCAAGCTGTCCACAGCCGAAGGCTCCCTGCCAAGTGCTACAGGCCTTTCTGCATGGCTCAGCGGCAGCTTCCTTGCAGTCTGCTGGTCCAGGGGCGTGTGTGCCCTGGTCCAGAGTGCTGTAGGAGGAGCTCCTAGCAAGGGGAGAGCAAGCCCCTTGTTTCCTTGGCGGAGACTGGCCTGTGAACACAGAGGCCTGCCAGCAGTGAAGACAGTGCAGGCAGCGAGGGCGTGTGGCAGGCAGCAAAGAGGTGGCAGGAGTCCTGCTTGCAAGTGGGGTCATGCCTGTCTTGTGCTCAGGCCCCAGTGGCCACGTGCACACACAGCCTCTGGACCCGCAGCTTCCCAGCAGTGCAAGACACACACAGGCAACACCCTGGGGCCTGCTCGCATGAACTGTGCTCTGTCGAGGTCCTGCTGGCTGGCAGTTTCCTAGGCCAGCACAGGCCCTTGGGAGGCCTGGCTGAGCCTGGGATGGGTCCCAAACTAGCAGTGCCCAGGGAAAGCCTGGGACTGGAGGCCAGGCTACAGGCTCATTCCAGCTTGAGCCTGGTGCACAGAGCCTTCAGCTGGGACTTGCCGGGGGAATGCTCAGCACAGTGGCTTTGGCCTGCCATCCACGTTCCTCCCTCGGGCCCTTCTGCCTGTTAGACCCACACTCCCTAGAAGTGTGTTCCTGAGGCAGTTGGACAGTTGGGGAAGTGGAGGCTCTCCCAGCATGGGAGGTCTGCCCAGAACATTGCTCTGTGTCCAAAGAGGATTCCCTGCACCTCAGGCACTGGGGAGAGATTTTGTGCACACAGGAGAGCCTTGGCACACGCAGTGTTTCCCCACGGAAAGCAGTGTGAGAAGGAGCCCCTGCCAGGGAAGCATGGCCCTCTGCCACAGAAGCCCTCCATGCCACAGGCTGTCATGGACTCGGCTACAGGCCTTTGTGGCTGGAGAGACGGCAGATCCTCTGGAGGCTCTGGGTCAGTGTGCACTCCCCTTCGAGGAAACGAGGCATGTGGGAAGATTCCCTGCCCAAGAATGGCAAGCAGCCTGCTCCTTCCAATGAGACGCACGTGTGGTGTGAGAGGCTTGGCAGCAGAGAAGAAGCAAGAGGGGCAGCCAGAGGGGCAGCCAGAGAGGGGATGTGCACGCAGCTTGAAGGCCCCAGATCTCCTACATCCCAACCAGGGCATGCCGGCTCTGCCCAGCAGGCCCCATTCACAGGAGGGCACCCAGCTTCAGGATCTGCCCTTTCCCAGCCCTGAAACCACACACAGGCCCCACGCTGAGCCCTGCCAAGGGGGAACTTTGCTCCCCGCCTGGGCCGAATGGCACGACTGGGTTAGGGCAGAGAAGGCCCTGGGAGGCCTTCAGGGTGCTGCCACAGCATAGCAGTGCTCAGGCAAAGGCACTCTGCTTTCTGTAGGCTGGACGCACACTGGAGTTTCTGCTTGAGGCAGAGAGAGCTCAGCAGGGCGAGCCAGGGCTGAAGGCAAAGCAGAGAGTTTTTTGGTGGAGCGATGGCACCATCTGCTGGCTGCCAAGCATGGGAGCAGCCTCACTTCAAATGAGTTCCTGAGGCCATTTCCAAGCAGGAGGCACTCTGGCTGCACAGGCTCGAGAGTCCTGCTTAGGGCTTCCCTCTGGCAACAGAGTGGGTGCCAAGGGCCTGTGGGTGGGAAGGGGCTCGGAAGGCACAGGGGAGCCTTTGGGCCCCCAGTGCTCTCCCATGGAAAACGCTGCAGGCCCCATCGTCCATGAGCTCCTCCGAGGCTTGGCAGAGGGCAAGCTGTCCACAGCCGAAGGCTCCCTGCCAAGTGCTGCAGGCCTTTCTGCATGGCTCAGCGGCAGCTTCCTTGCAGGCTGCTGGTCCAGGGGCGTGTGTGCCCTGGTCCAGAGTGCTGTAGGAGGAGCTCCTACAAGGGGAGAGCAAGCCCCTTGTTTCCTTGGCGGAGACTGGCCTGTGCACACAGAGGCCTGCCAGCAGTGAAGACAGTGCAGGCAGCGAGGGCGTGTGGCAGGCAGCAAAGAGGTGGCAGGAGTTCTGCTTGCAAGTGGGGTCATGCCTGTCTTGTGCTCAGGCCCCAGTGGCCACGTGCACACACAGCCTCTGGACCCGCAGCTTCCCAGCAGTGCAAGACACACACAGGCAACACCCTGGGGCCTGCTCGCATGAACTGTGCTCTGTCGAGGTGCTGCTGGCTGGCAGTGGCCTAGGCCAGCACAGGCCCTAGGGAGGCCTGGCTGAGCCTGGGATGGGTCCCAAACTAGCAGTGCCCAGGGAAAGCCTGGGACTGGAGGCCAGGCTACAGGCTCATTCAGGCTGGAGCCTGGTGCACAGAGCCTTCAGCTGGGACTTGCCGGGCGAATGCTCAGCACAGTGGCTTTGGCCTGCCATCCACGTTCCTCACTCGGGCCCTTCTGCCTGTTAGACCCACACTCCCTAGAAGTGTGTTCCTGAGGCAGTTGGACAGTTGGGGAAGTGGAGGCTCTCCCAGCATGATAGGTCTGCCCAGAACATTGCTCTGTGTCCAAAGAGGATTCCCTGCACCTCAGGCACTGGGGAGAGATTTTGTGCACACAGGAGAGCCTTGGCACATGCAGTGTTTCCCCACGGAAAGCAGTGTGAGAAGGAGCCCCTGCCAGGGAAGCATGGCCCTCTGCCACAGAAGCCCTCCATGCCACAGGCTGTCATGGACTCGGCTATAGGCCTTTGTGGCTGGAGAGACGGCAGATCCTCTGGAGGCTCTGGGTCAGTGTGCACTCCCCTTCGAGGAAACGAGGCGTGTGGGAAGATTCCCTGCCCAAGAATGGCAAGCAGCCTGCTCCTTCCAATGAGACGCACGTGTGGTGTGAGAGGCTTGGCAGCAGAGAAGAAGCAAGAGGGGCAGCCAGAGGGGCAGCCAGAGAGGGGATGTGCACGCAGCTTGAAGGCCCCAGATCTCCTACATCCCAACCAGGGCATGCCGGCTCTGCCCAGCAGGCCCCATTCACAGGAGGGCACCCAGCTTCAGGATCTGCCCTTTCCCAGCCCTGAAACCACACACAGGCCCCACGCTGAGCCCTGCCAAGGGGGAACTTTGCTCCCCGCCTGGGCCGAATGGCACGACTGGGTTAGGGCAGAGAAGGCCCTGGGAGGCCTTCAGGGTGCTGCCACAGCATAGCAGTGCTCAGGCAAAGGCACTCTGCTTTCTGTAGGCTGGACGCACACTGGAGTTTCTGCTTGAGGCAGAGAGAGCTCAGCAGGGCGAGCCAGGGCTGAAGGCAAAGCAGAGAGTTTTTTGGTGGAGCGATGGCACCATCTGCTGGCTGCCAAGCATGGGAGCAGCCTCACTTCAAATGAGTTCCTGAGGCCATTTCCAAGCAGGAGGCACTCTGGCTGCAGAAGCTCGAGAGCCCTGCTTAGGACTTCCCTCTGGCAACAGAGTGGGTGCCAAGGGCCTGTGGGTGGGAAGGGGCTCGGAAGGCACAGGGGAGCCTTTGAGCCCCCAGTGCTCTCCCATGGACAACGCTGCAGGCCCCAGCATCCACGAACTGCTCCGAGGCTGGGCAGTGGGCAAGCTGTCCACAGCCGAAGGCTCCCTGCCAAGTGCTACAGGCCTTTCTGCATGGCTCAGCGGCAGCTTCCTTGCAGGCTGCTGGTCCAGGGGCGTGTGTGCCCTGGTCCAGAGTGCTGTAGGAGGAGCTCCTAGCAAGGGGAGAGCAAGCCCCTTGTTTCCTTGGCGGAGACTGGCCTGTGCACACAGAGGCCTGCCAGCAGTGAAGACAGTGCAGGCAGCGAGGGCGTGTGGCAGGCAGCAAAGAGGTGGCAGGAGTCCTGCTTGCAAGTGGGGTCATGCCTGTCTTGTGCTCAGGCCCCAGTGGCCACGTGCACACACAGCCTCTGGACCCGCAGCTTCCCAGCAGTGCAAGACACACACAGGCAACACCCTGGGGCCTGCTCGCATGAACTGTGCTCTGTCGAGGTCCTGCTGGCTGGCAGTGGCCTAGGCCAGCACAGGCCCTAGGGAGGCCTGGCTGAGCCTGGGATGGGTCCCAAACTAGCAGTGCCCAGGGAAAGCCTGGGACTGGAGGCCAGGCTACAGGCTCATTCAGGCTGGAGCCTGGTGCACAGAGCCTTCAGCTGGGACTTGCCGGGCGAATGCTCAGCACAGTGGCTTTGGCCTGCCATCCACGTTCCTCACTCGGGCCCTTCTGCCTGTTAGACCCACACTCCCTAGAAGTGTGTTCCTGAGGCAGTTGGACAGTTGGGGAAGTGGAGGCTCTCCCAGCATGATAGGTCTGCCCAGAACATTGCTCTGTGTCCAAAGAGGATTCCCTGCACCTCAGGCACTGGGGAGAGATTTTGTGCACACAGGAGAGCCTTGGCACATGCAGTGTTTCCCCACGGAAAGCAGTGTGAGAAGGAGCCCCTGCCAGGGAAGCATGGCCCTCTGCCACAGAAGCCCTCCATGCCACAGGCTGTCATGGACTCGGCTATAGGCCTTTGTGGCTGGAGAGACGGCAGCTCCTCTGGAGGCTCTGGGTCAGTGTGCACTCCCCTTCGAGGAAACGAGGCGTGTGGGAAGATTCCCTGCCCAAGAATGGCAAGCAGCCTGCTCCTTCCAATGAGACGCACGTGTGGTGTGAGAGGCTTGGCAGCAGAGAAGAAGCAAGAGGGGCAGCCAGAGGGGCAGCCAGAGAGGGGATGTGCATGCAGCTTGAAGGCCCCAGATCTCCTACATCCCAACCAGGGCATGCCGGCTCTGCCCAGCAGGCCCCATTCACAGGAGGGCACCCAGCTTCAGGATCTGCCCTTTCCCAGCCCTGAAACCACACACAGGCCCCACGCTGAGCCCTGCCAAGGGGGAACTTTGCTCCCCGCCTGGGCCGAATGGCACGACTGGGTTAGGGCAGAGAAGGCCCTGGGAGGCCTTCAGGGTGCTGCCACAGCATAGCAGTGCTCAGGCAAAGGCACTCTGCTTTCTGTAGGCTGGACGCACACTGGAGTTTCTGCTTGAGGCAGAGAGAGCTCAGCAGGGCGAGCCAGGGCTGAAGGCAAAGCAGAGAGTTTTTTGGTGGAGCGATGGCACCATCTGCTGGCTGCCAAGCATGGGAGCAGCCTCACTTCAAATGAGTTCCTGAGGCCATTTCCAAGCAGGAGGCACTCTGGCTGCACAAGCTCGAGAGCCCTGCTTAGGACTTCCCTCTGGCAACAGAGTGGGTGCCAAGGGCCTGTGGGTGGGAAGGGGCTCGGAAGGCACAGGGGAGCCTTTGAGCCCCCAGTGCTCTCCCATGGACAACGCTGCAGGCCCCAGCATCCACGAACTGCTCCGAGGCTGGGCAGTGGGCAAGCTGTCCACAGCCGAAGGCTCCCTGCCAAGTGCTACAGGCCTTTCTGCATGGCTCAGCGGCAGCTTCCTTGCAGGCTGCTGGTCCAGGGGCGTGTGTGCCCTGGTCCAGAGTGCTGTAGGAGGAGCTCCTAGCAAGGGGAGAGCAAGCCCCTTGTTTCCTTGGCGGAGACTGGCCTGTGCACACAGAGGCCTGCCAGCAGTGAAGACAGTGCAGGCAGCGAGGGCGTGTGGCAGGCAGCAAAGAGGTGGCAGGAGTCCTGCTTGCAAGTGGGGTCATGCCTGTCTTGTGCTCAGGCCCCAGTGGCCACGTGCACACACAGCCTCTGGACCCGCAGCTTCCCAGCAGTGCAAGACACACACAGGCAACACCCTGGGGCCTGCTCGCATGAACTGTGCTCTGTCGAGGTCCTGCTGGCTGGCAGTTTCCTAGGCCAGCACAGGCCCTAGGGAGGCCTGGCTGAGCCTGGGATGGGTCCCAAACTAGCAGTGCCCAGGGAAAGCCTGGGACTGGAGGCCAGGCTACAGGCTCATTCCAGCTTGAGCCTGGTGCACAGAGCCTTCAGCTGGGACTTGCCGGGCGAATGCTCAGCACAGTGGCTTTGGCCTGCCATCCACGTTCCTCACTCGGGCCCTTCTGCCTGTTAGACCCACACTCCCTAGAAGTGTGTTCCTGAGGCAGTTGGACAGTTGGGGAAGTGGAGGCTCTCCCAGCATGGGAGGTCTGCCCAGAACATTGCTCTGTGTCCAAAGAGGATTCCCTGCACCTCAGGCACTGGGGAGAGATTTTGTGCACACAGGAGAGCCTTGGCACACGCAGTGTTTCCCCACGGAAAGCAGTGTGAGAAGGAGCCCCTGCCAGGGAAGCATGGCCCTCTGCCACAGAAGCCCTCCATGCCACAGGCTGTCATGGACTCGGCTACAGGCCTTTGTGGCTGGAGAGACGGCAGATCCTCTGGAGGCTCTGGGTCAGTGTGCACTCCCCTTCGAGGAAACGAGGCATGTGGGAAGATTCCCTGCCCAAGAATGGCAAGCAGCCTGCTCCTTCCAATGAGACGCACGTGTGGTGTGAGAGGCTTGGCAGCAGAGAAGAAGCAAGAGGGGCAGCCAGAGGGGCAGCCAGAGAGGGGATGTGCACGCAGCTTGAAGGCCCCAGATCTCCTACATCCCAACCAGGGCATGCCGGCTCTGCCCAGCAGGCCCCATTCACAGGAGGGCACCCAGCTTCAGGATCTGCCCTTTCCCAGCCCTGAAACCACACACAGGCCCCACGCTGAGCCCTGCCAAGGGGGAACTTTGCTCCCCGCCTGGGCCGAATGGCACGACTGGGTTAGGGCAGAGAAGGCCCTGGGAGGCCTTCAGGGTGCTGCCACAGCATAGCAGTGCTCAGGCAAAGGCACTCTGCTTTCTGTAGGCTGGACGCACACTGGAGTTTCTGCTTGAGGCAGAGAGAGCTCAGCAGGGCGAGCCAGGGCTGAAGGCAAAGCAGAGAGTTTTTTGGTGGAGCGATGGCACCATCTGCTGGCTGCCAAGCATGGGAGCAGCCTCACTTCAAATGAGTTCCTGAGGCCATTTCCAAGCAGGAGGCACTCTGGCTGCACAAGCTCGAGAGCCCTGCTTAGGACTTCCCTCTGGCAACAGAGTGGGTGCCAAGGGCCTGTGGGTGGGAAGGGGCTCGGAAGGCACAGGGGAGCCTTTGGGCCCCCAGTGCTCTCCCATGGAAAACGCTGCAGGCCCCATCGTCCATGAGCTCCTCCGAGGCTTGGCAGAGGGCAAGCTGTCCACAGCCGAAGGCTCCCTGCCAAGTGCTGCAGGCCTTTCTGCATGGCTCAGCGGCAGCTTCCTTGCAGGCTGCTGGTCCAGGGGCGTGTGTGCCCTGGTCCAGAGTGCTGTAGGAGGAGCTCCTAGCAAGGGGAGAGCAAGCCCCTTGTTTCCTTGGCGGAGACTGGCCTGTGCACACAGAGGCCTGCCAGCAGTGAAGACAGTGCAGGCAGCGAGGGCGTGTGGCAGGCAGCAAAGAGGTGGCAGGAGTCCTGCTTGCAAGTGGGGTCATGCCTGTCTTGTGCTCAGGCCCCAGTGGCCACGTGCACACACAGCCTCTGGACCCGCAGCTTCCCAGCAGTGCAAGACACACACAGGCAACACCCTGGGGCCTGCTCGCATGAACTGTGCTCTGTCGAGGTGCTGCTGGCTGGCAGTGGCCTAGGCCAGCACAGGCCCTAGGGAGGCCTGGCTGAGCCTGGGATGGGTCCCAAACTAGCAGTGCCCAGGGAAAGCCTGGGACTGGAGGCCAGGCTACAGGCTCATTCAGGCTGGAGCCTGGTGCACAGAGCCTTCAGCTGGGACTTGCCGGGGGAATGCTCAGCACAGTGGCTTTGGCCTGCCATCCACGTTCCTCACTCGGGCCCTTCTGCCTGTTAGACCCACACTCCCTAGAAGTGTGTTCCTGAGGCAGTTGGACAGTTGGGGAAGTGGAGGCTCTCCCAGCATGGGAGGTCTGCCCAGAACATTGCTCTGTGTCCAAAGAGGATTCCCTGCACCTCAGGCACTGGGGAGAGATTTTGTGCACACAGGAGAGCCTTGGCACACGCAGTGTTTCCCCACGGAAAGCAGTGTGAGAAGGAGCCCCTGCCAGGGAAGCATGGCCCTCTGCCACAGAAGCCCTCCATGCCACAGGCTGTCATGGACTCGGCTACAGGCCTTTGTGGCTGGAGAGACGGCAGATCCTCTGGAGGCTCTGGGTCAGTGTGCACTCCCCTTCGAGGAAACGAGGCATGTGGGAAGATTCCCTGCCCAAGAATGGCAAGCAGCCTGCTCCTTCCAATGAGACGCACGTGTGGTGTGAGAGGCTTGGCAGCAGAGAAGAAGCAAGAGGGGCAGCCAGAGGGGCAGCCAGAGAGGGGATGTGCACGCAGCTTGAAGGCCCCAGATCTCCTACATCCCAACCAGGGCATGCCGGCTCTGCCCAGCAGGCCCCATTCACAGGAGGGCACCCAGCTTCAGGATCTGCCCTTTCCCAGCCCTGAAACCACACACAGGCCCCACGCTGAGCCCTGCCAAGGGGGAACTTTGCTCCCCGCCTGGGCCGAATGGCACGACTGGGTTAGGGCAGAGAAGGCCCTGGGAGGCCTTCAGGGTGCTGCCACAGCATAGCAGTGCTCAGGCAAAGGCACTCTGCTTTCTGTAGGCTGGACGCACACTGGAGTTTCTGCTTGAGGCAGAGAGAGCTCAGCAGGGCGAGCCAGGGCTGAAGGCAAAGCAGAGAGTTTTTTGGTGGAGCGATGGCACCATCTGCTGGCTGCCAAGCATGGGAGCAGCCTCACTTCAAATGAGTTCCTGAGGCCATTTCCAAGCAGGAGGCACTCTGGCTGCACAAGCTCGAGAGCCCTGCTTAGGACTTCCCTCTGGCAACAGAGTGGGTGCCAAGGGCCTGTGGGTGGGAAGGGGCTCGGAAGGCACAGGGGAGCCTTTGGGCCCCCAGTGCTCTCCCATGGAAAACGCTGCAGGCCCCATCGTCCATGAGCTCCTCCGAGGCTTGGCAGAGGGCAAGCTGTCCACAGCCGAAGGCTCCCTGCCAAGTGCTGCAGGCCTTTCTGCATGGCTCAGCGGCAGCTTCCTTGCAGGCTGCTGGTCCAGGGGCGTGTGTGCCCTGGTCCAGAGTGCTGTAGGAGGAGCTCCTAGCAAGGGGAGAGCAAGCCCCTTGTTTCCTTGGCGGAGACTGGCCTGTGCACACAGAGGCCTGCCAGCAGTGAAGACAGTGCAGGCAGCGAGGGCGTGTGGCAGGCAGCAAAGAGGTGGCAGGAGTCCTGCTTGCAAGTGGGGTCATGCCTGTCTTGTGCTCAGGCCCCAGTGGCCACGTGCACACACAGCCTCTGGACCCGCAGCTTCCCAGCAGTGCAAGACACACACAGGCAACACCCTGGGGCCTGCTCGCATGAACTGTGCTCTGTCGAGGTGCTGCTGGCTGGCAGTGGCCTAGGCCAGCACAGGCCCTAGGGAGGCCTGGCTGAGCCTGGGATGGGTCCCAAACTAGCAGTGCCCAGGGAAAGCCTGGGACTGGAGGCCAGGCTACAGGCTCATTCAGGCTGGAGCCTGGTGCACAGAGCCTTCAGCTGGGACTTGCCGGGCGAATGCTCAGCACAGTGGCTTTGGCCTGCCATCCACGTTCCTCACTCGGGCCCTTCTGCCTGTTAGACCCACACTCCCTAGAAGTGTGTTCCTGAGGCAGTTGGACAGTTGGGGAAGTGGAGGCTCTCCCAGCATGATAGGTCTGCCCAGAACATTGCTCTGTGTCCAAAGAGGATTCCCTGCACCTCAGGCACTGGGGAGAGATTTTGTGCACACAGGAGAGCCTTGGCACATGCAGTGTTTCCCCACGGAAAGCAGTGTGAGAAGGAGCCCCTGCCAGGGAAGCATGGCCCTCTGCCACAGAAGCCCTCCATGCCACAGGCTGTCATGGACTCGGCTATAGGCCTTTGTGGCTGGAGAGACGGCAGCTCCTCTGGAGGCTCTGGGTCAGTGTGCACTCCCCTTCGAGGAAACGAGGCGTGTGGGAAGATTCCCTGCCCAAGAATGGCAAGCAGCCTGCTCCTTCCAATGAGACGCACGTGTGGTGTGAGAGGCTTGGCAGCAGAGAAGAAGCAAGAGGGGCAGCCAGAGGGGCAGCCAGAGAGGGGATGTGCACGCAGCTTGAAGGCCCCAGATCTCCTACATCCCAACCAGGGCATGCCGGCTCTGCCCAGCAGGCCCCATTCACAGGAGGGCACCCAGCTTCAGGATCTGCCCTTTCCCAGCCCTGAAACCACACACAGGCCCCACGCTGAGCCCTGCCAAGGGGGAACTTTGCTTCCCGCCTGGGCCGAATGGCACGACTGGGTTAGGGCAGAGAAGGCCCTGGGAGGCCTTCAGGGTGCTGCCACAGCATAGCAGTGCTCAGGCAAAGGCACTCTGCTTTCTGTAGGCTGGACGCACACTGGAGTTTCTGCTTGAGGCAGAGAGAGCTCAGCAGGGCGAGCCAGGGCTGAAGGCAAAGCAGAGAGTTTTTTGGTGGAGCGATGGCACCATCTGCTGGCTGACAAGCATGGGAGCAGCCTCACTTCAAATGAGTTCCTGAGGCCATTTCCAAGCAGGAGGCACTCTGGCTGCACAGGCTCGAGAGTCCTGCTTAGGGCTTCCCTCTGGCAACAGAGTGGGTGCCAAGGGCCTGTGGGTGGGAAGGGGCTCGGAAGGCACAGGGGAGCCTTTGGGCCCCCAGTGCTCTCCCATGAAAAACGCTGCAGGCCCCATCATCCATGAGCTCCTCCGAGGCTTGGCAGAGGGCAAGCTGTCCACAGCCGAAGGCTCCCTGCCAAGTGCTTGCAGGCCTTTCTGCATGGCTCAGCGGCAGCTTCCTTGCAGGCTGCTGGTCCAGGGGCGTGTGTGCCCTGGTCCAGAGTGCTGTAGGAGGAGCTCCTAGCAAGGGGAGAGCAAGCCCCTTGTTTCCTTGGCGGAGACTGGCCTGTGCACACAGAGGCCTGCCAGCAGTGAAGACAGTGCAGGCAGCGAGGGCGTGTGGCAGGCAGCAAAGAGGTGGCAGGAGTCCTGCTTGCAAGTGGGGTCATGCCTGTCTTGTGCTCAGGCCCCAGTGGCCACGTGCACACACAGCCTCTGGACCCGCAGCTTCCCAGCAGTGCAAGACACACACAGGCAACACCCTGGGGCCTGCTCGCATGAACTGTGCTCTGTCGAGGTGCTGCTGGCTGGCAGTGGCCTAGGCCAGCACAGGCCCTAGGGAGGCCTGGCTGAGCCTGGGATGGGTCCCAAACTAGCAGTGCCCAGGGAAAGCCTGGGACTGGAGGCCAGGCTACAGGCTCATTCAGGCTGGAGCCTGGTGCACAGAGCCTTCAGCTGGGACTTGCCGGGCGAATGCTCAGCACAGTGGCTTTGGCCTGCCATCCACGTTCCTCACTCGGGCCCTTCTGCCTGTTAGACCCACACTCCCTAGAAGTGTGTTCCTGAGGCAGTTGGACAGTTGGGGAAGTGGAGGCTCTCCCAGCATGATAGGTCTGCCCAGAACATTGCTCTGTGTCCAAAGAGGATTCCCTGCACCTCAGGCACTGGGGAGAGATTTTGTGCACACAGGAGAGCCTTGGCACATGCAGTGTTTCCCCACGGAAAGCAGTGTGAGAAGGAGCCCCTGCCAGGGAAGCATGGCCCTCTGCCACAGAAGCCCTCCATGCCACAGGCTGTCATGGACTCGGCTATAGGCCTTTGTGGCTGGAGAGACGGCAGCTCCTCTGGAGGCTCTGGGTCAGTGTGCACTCCCCTTCGAGGAAACGAGGCGTGTGGGAAGATTCCCTGCCCAAGAATGGCAAGCAGCCTGCTCCTTCCAATGAGACGCACGTGTGGTGTGAGAGGCTTGGCAGCAGAGAAGAAGCAAGAGGGGCAGCCAGAGGGGCAGCCAGAGAGGGGATGTGCATGCAGCTTGAAGGCCCCAGATCTCCTACATCCCAACCAGGGCATGCCGGCTCTGCCCAGCAGGCCCCATTCACAGGAGGGCACCCAGCTTCAGGATCTGCCCTTTCCCAGCCCTGAAACCACACACAGGCCCCACGCTGAGCCCTGCCAAGGGGGAAGTTTGCTTCCCGCCTGGGCCGAATGGCACGACTGGGTTAGGGCAGAGAAGGCCCTGGGAGGCCTTCAGGGTGCTGCCACAGCATAGCAGTGCTCAGGCAAAGGCACTCTGCTTTCTGTAGGCTGGACGCACACTGGAGTTTCTGCTTGAGGCAGAGAGAGCTCAGCAGGGCGAGCCAGGGCTGAAGGCAAAGCAGAGAGTTTTTTGGTGGAGCGATGGCACCATCTGCTGGCTGCCAAGCATGGGAGCAGCCTCACTTCAAATGAGTTCCTGAGGCCATTTCCAAGCAGGAGGCACTCTGGCTGCACAAGCTCGAGAGCCCTGCTTAGGACTTCCCTCTGGCAACAGAGTGGGTGCCAAGGGCCTGTGGGTGGGAAGGGGCTCGGAAGGCACAGGGGAGCCTTTGGGCCCCCAGTGCTCTCCCATGGAAAACGCTGCAGGCCCCAGCATCCACGAACTGCTCCGAGGCTGGGCAGTGGGCAAGCTGTCCACAGCCGAAGGCTCCCTGCCAAGTGCTACAGGCCTTTCTGCATGGCTCAGCGGCAGCTTCCTTGCAGTCTGCTGGTCCAGGGGCGTGTGTGCCCTGGTCCAGAGTGCTGTAGGAGGAGCTCCTAGCAAGGGGAGAGCAAGCCCCTTGTTTCCTTGGCGGAGACTGGCCTGTGAACACAGAGGCCTGCCAGCAGTGAAGACAGTGCAGGCAGCGAGGGCGTGTGGCAGGCAGCAAAGAGGTGGCAGGAGTCCTGCTTGCAAGTGGGGTCATGCCTGTCTTGTGCTCAGGCCCCAGTGGCCACGTGCACACACAGCCTCTGGACCCGCAGCTTCCCAGCAGTGCAAGACACACACAGGCAACACCCTGGGGCCTGCTCGCATGAACTGTGCTCTGTCGAGGTCCTGCTGGCTGGCAGTTTCCTAGGCCAGCACAGGCCCTAGGGAGGCCTGGCTGAGCCTGGGATGGGTCCCAAACTAGCAGTGCCCAGGGAAAGCCTGGGACTGGAGGCCAGGCTACAGGCTCATTCCAGCTTGAGCCTGGTGCACAGAGCCTTCAGCTGGGACTTGCCGGGGGAATGCTCAGCACAGTGGCTTTGGCCTGCCATCCACGTTCCTCCCTCGGGCCCTTCTGCCTGTTAGACCCACACTCCCTAGAAGTGTGTTCCTGAGGCAGTTGGACAGTTGGGGAAGTGGAGGCTCTCCCAGCATGGGAGGTCTGCCCAGAACATTGCTCTGTGTCCAAAGAGGATTCCCTGCACCTCAGGCACTGGGGAGAGATTTTGTGCACACAGGAGAGCCTTGGCACACGCAGTGTTTCCCCACGGAAAGCAGTGTGAGAAGGAGCCCCTGCCAGGGAAGCATGGCCCTCTGCCACAGAAGCCCTCCATGCCACAGGCTGTCATGGACTCGGCTACAGGCCTTTGTGGCTGGAGAGACGGCAGATCCTCTGGAGGCTCTGGGTCAGTGTGCACTCCCCTTCGAGGAAACGAGGCATGTGGGAAGATTCCCTGCCCAAGAATGGCAAGCAGCCTGCTCCTTCCAATGAGACGCACGTGTGGTGTGAGAGGCTTGGCAGCAGAGAAGAAGCAAGAGGGGCAGCCAGAGGGGCAGCCAGAGAGGGGATGTGCACGCAGCTTGAAGGCCCCAGATCTCCTACATCCCAACCAGGGCATGCCGGCTCTGCCCAGCAGGCCCCATTCACAGGAGGGCACCCAGCTTCAGGATCTGCCCTTTCCCAGCCCTGAAACCACACACAGGCCCCACGCTGAGCCCTGCCAAGGGGGAACTTTGCTCCCCGCCTGGGCCGAATGGCACGACTGGGTTAGGGCAGAGAAGGCCCTGGGAGGCCTTCAGGGTGCTGCCACAGCATAGCAGTGCTCAGGCAAAGGCACTCTGCTTTCTGTAGGCTGGACGCACACTGGAGTTTCTGCTTGAGGCAGAGAGAGCTCAGCAGGGCGAGCCAGGGCTGAAGGCAAAGCAGAGAGTTTTTTGGTGGAGCGATGGCACCATCTGCTGGCTGCCAAGCATGGGAGCAGCCTCACTTCAAATGAGTTCCTGAGGCCATTTCCAAGCAGGAGGCACTCTGGCTGCACAGGCTCGAGAGTCCTGCTTAGGGCTTCCCTCTGGCAACAGAGTGGGTGCCAAGGGCCTGTGGGTGGGAAGGGGCTCGGAAGGCACAGGGGAGCCTTTGGGCCCCCAGTGCTCTCCCATGGAAAACGCTGCAGGCCCCATCGTCCATGAGCTCCTCCGAGGCTTGGCAGAGGGCAAGCTGTCCACAGCCGAAGGCTCCCTGCCAAGTGCTGCAGGCCTTTCTGCATGGCTCAGCGGCAGCTTCCTTGCAGGCTGCTGGTCCAGGGGCGTGTGTGCCCTGGTCCAGAGTGCTGTAGGAGGAGCTCCTAGCAAGGGGAGAGCAAGCCCCCTGTTTCCTTGGCGGAGACTGGCCTGTGCACACAGAGGCCTGCCAGCAGTGAAGACAGTGCAGGCAGCGAGGGCGTGTGGCAGGCAGCAAAGAGGTGGCAGGAGTCCTGCTTGCAAGTGGGGTCATGCCTGTCTTGTGCTCAGGCCCCAGTGGCCACGTGCACACACAGCCTCTGGACCCGCAGCTTCCCAGCAGTGCAAGACACACACAGGCAACACCCTGGGGCCTGCTCGCATGAACTGTGCTCTGTCGAGGTCCTGCTGGCTGGCAGTTTCCTAGGCCAGCACAGGCCCTAGGGAGGCCTGGCTGAGCCTGGGATGGGTCCCAAACTAGCAGTGCCCAGGGAAAGCCTGGGACTGGAGGCCAGGCTACAGGCTCATTCCAGCTTGAGCCTGGTGCACAGAGCCTTCAGCTGGGACTTGCCGGGGGAATGCTCAGCACAGTGGCTTTGGCCTGCCATCCACGTTCCTCACTCGGGCCCTTCTGCCTGTTAGACCCACACTCCCTAGAAGTGTGTTCCTGAGGCAGTTGGACAGTTGGGGAAGTGGAGGCTCTCCCAGCATGGGAGGTCTGCCCAGAACATTGCTCTGTGTCCAAAGAGGATTCCCTGCACCTCAGGCACTGGGGAGAGATTTTGTGCACACAGGAGAGCCTTGGCACACGCAGTGTTTCCCCACGGAAAGCAGTGTGAGAAGGAGCCCCTGCCAGGGAAGCATGGCCCTCTGCCACAGAAGCCCTCCATGCCACAGGCTGTCATGGACTCGGCTACAGGCCTTTGTGGCTGGAGAGACGGCAGATCCTCTGGAGGCTCTGGGTCAGTGTGCACTCCCCTTCGAGGAAACGAGGCATGTGGGAAGATTCCCTGCCCAAGAATGGCAAGCAGCCTGCTCCTTCCAATGAGACGCACGTGTGGTGTGAGAGGCTTGGCAGCAGAGAAGAAGCAAGAGGGGCAGCCAGAGGGGCAGCCAGAGAGGGGATGTGCACGCAGCTTGAAGGCCCCAGATCTCCTACATCCCAACCAGGGCATGCCGGCTCTGCCCAGCAGGCCCCATTCACAGGAGGGCACCCAGCTTCAGGATCTGCCCTTTCCCAGCCCTGAAACCACACACAGGCCCCACGCTGAGCCCTGCCAAGGGGGAACTTTGCTCCCCGCCTGGGCCGAATGGCACGACTGGGTTAGGGCAGAGAAGGCCCTGGGAGGCCTTCAGGGTGCTGCCACAGCATAGCAGTGCTCAGGCAAAGGCACTCTGCTTTCTGTAGGCTGGACGCACACTGGAGTTTCTGCTTGAGGCAGAGAGAGCTCAGCAGGGCGAGCCAGGGCTGAAGGCAAAGCAGAGAGTTTTTTGGTGGAGCGATGGCACCATCTGCTGGCTGCCAAGCATGGGAGCAGCCTCACTTCAAATGAGTTCCTGAGGCCATTTCCAAGCAGGAGGCACTCTGGCTGCACAAGCTCGAGAGCCCTGCTTAGGACTTCCCTCTGGCAACAGAGTGGGTGCCAAGGGCCTGTGGGTGGGAAGGGGCTCGGAAGGCACAGGGGAGCCTTTGGGCCCCCAGTGCTCTCCCATGGAAAACGCTGCAGGCCCCATCGTCCATGAGCTCCTCCGAGGCTTGGCAGAGGGCAAGCTGTCCACAGCCGAAGGCTCCCTGCCAAGTGCTGCAGGCCTTTCTGCATGGCTCAGCGGCAGCTTCCTTGCAGGCTGCTGGTCCAGGGGCGTGTGTGCCCTGGTCCAGAGTGCTGTAGGAGGAGCTCCTAGCAAGGGGAGAGCAAGCCCCTTGTTTCCTTGGCAGAGACTGGCCTGTGCACACAGAGGCCTGCCAGCAGTGAAGACAGTGCAGGCAGCGAGGGCGTGTGGCAGGCAGCAAAGAGGTGGCAGGAGTTCTGCTTGCAAGTGGGGTCATGCCTGTCTTGTGCTCAGGCCCCAGTGGCCACGTGCACACACAGCCTCTGGACCCGCAGCTTCCCAGCAGTGCAAGACACACACAGGCAACACCCTGGGGCCTGCTCGCATGAACTGTGCTCTGTCGAGGTGCTGCTGGCTGGCAGTGGCCTAGGCCAGCACAGGCCCTAGGGAGGCCTGGCTGAGCCTGGGATGGGTCCCAAACTAGCAGTGCCCAGGGAAAGCCTGGGACTGGAGGCCAGGCTACAGGCTCATTCAGGCTGGAGCCTGGTGCACAGAGCCTTCAGCTGGGACTTGCCGGGCGAATGCTCAGCACAGTGGCTTTGGCCTGCCATCCACGTTCCTCACTCGGGCCCTTCTGCCTGTTAGACCCACACTCCCTAGAAGTGTGTTCCTGAGGCAGTTGGACAGTTGGGGAAGTGGAGGCTCTCCCAGCATGATAGGTCTGCCCAGAACATTGCTCTGTGTCCAAAGAGGATTCCCTGCACCTCAGGCACTGGGGAGAGATTTTGTGCACACAGGAGAGCCTTGGCACATGCAGTGTTTCCCCACGGAAAGCAGTGTGAGAAGGAGCCCCTGCCAGGGAAGCATGGCCCTCTGCCACAGAAGCCCTCCATGCCACAGGCTGTCATGGACTCGGCTATAGGCCTTTGTGGCTGGAGAGACGGCAGCTCCTCTGGAGGCTCTGGGTCAGTGTGCACTCCCCTTCGAGGAAACGAGGCGTGTGGGAAGATTCCCTGCCCAAGAATGGCAAGCAGCCTGCTCCTTCCAATGAGACGCACGTGTGGTGTGAGAGGCTTGGCAGCAGAGAAGAAGCAAGAGGGGCAGCCAGAGGGGCAGCCAGAGAGGGGATGTGCACGCAGCTTGAAGGCCCCAGATCTCCTACATCCCAACCAGGGCATGCCGGCTCTGCCCAGCAGGCCCCATTCACAGGAGGGCACCCAGCTTCAGGATCTGCCCTTTCCCAGCCCTGAAACCACACACAGGCCCCACGCTGAGCCCTGCCAAGGGGGAACTTTGCTCCCCGCCTGGGCCGAATGGCACGACTGGGTTAGGGCAGAGAAGGCCCTGGGAGGCCTTCAGGGTGCTGCCACAGCATAGCAGTGCTCAGGCAAAGGCACTCTGCTTTCTGTAGGCTGGACGCACACTGGAGTTTCTGCTTGAGGCAGAGAGAGCTCAGCAGGGCGAGCCAGGGCTGAAGGCAAAGCAGAGAGTTTTTTGGTGGAGCGATGGCACCATCTGCTGGCTGCCAAGCATGGGAGCAGCCTCACTTCAAATGAGTTCCTGAGGCCATTTCCAAGCAGGAGGCACTCTGGCTGCAGAAGCTCGAGAGCCCTGCTTAGGACTTCCCTCTGGCAACAGAGTGGGTGCCAAGGGCCTGTGGGTGGGAAGGGGCTCGGAAGGCACAGGGGAGCCTTTGAGCCCCCAGTGCTCTCCCATGGACAACGCTGCAGGCCCCAGCATCCACGAACTGCTCCGAGGCTGGGCAGTGGGCAAGCTGTCCACAGCCGAAGGCTCCCTGCCAAGTGCTACAGGCCTTTCTGCATGGCTCAGCGGCAGCTTCCTTGCAGGCTGCTGGTCCAGGGGCGTGTGTGCCCTGGTCCAGAGTGCTGTAGGAGGAGCTCCTAGCAAGGGGAGAGCAAGCCCCTTGTTTCCTTGGCGGAGACTGGCCTGTGCACACAGAGGCCTGCCAGCAGTGAAGACAGTGCAGGCAGCGAGGGCGTGTGGCAGGCAGCAAAGAGGTGGCAGGAGTCCTGCTTGCAAGTGGGGTCATGCCTGTCTTGTGCTCAGGCCCCAGTGGCCACGTGCACACACAGCCTCTGGACCCGCAGCTTCCCAGCAGTGCAAGACACACACAGGCAACACCCTGGGGCCTGCTCGCATGAACTGTGCTCTGTCGAGGTCCTGCTGGCTGGCAGTGGCCTAGGCCAGCACAGGCCCTAGGGAGGCCTGGCTGAGCCTGGGATGGGTCCCAAACTAGCAGTGCCCAGGGAAAGCCTGGGACTGGAGGCCAGGCTACAGGCTCATTCAGGCTGGAGCCTGGTGCACAGAGCCTTCAGCTGGGACTTGCCGGGCGAATGCTCAGCACAGTGGCTTTGGCCTGCCATCCACGTTCCTCACTCGGGCCCTTCTGCCTGTTAGACCCACACTCCCTAGAAGTGTGTTCCTGAGGCAGTTGGACAGTTGGGGAAGTGGAGGCTCTCCCAGCATGATAGGTCTGCCCAGAACATTGCTCTGTGTCCAAAGAGGATTCCCTGCACCTCAGGCACTGGGGAGAGATTTTGTGCACACAGGAGAGCCTTGGCACATGCAGTGTTTCCCCACGGAAAGCAGTGTGAGAAGGAGCCCCTGCCAGGGAAGCATGGCCCTCTGCCACAGAAGCCCTCCATGCCACAGGCTGTCATGGACTCGGCTATAGGCCTTTGTGGCTGGAGAGACGGCAGCTCCTCTGGAGGCTCTGGGTCAGTGTGCACTCCCCTTCGAGGAAACGAGGCGTGTGGGAAGATTCCCTGCCCAAGAATGGCAAGCAGCCTGCTCCTTCCAATGAGACGCACGTGTGGTGTGAGAGGCTTGGCAGCAGAGAAGAAGCAAGAGGGGCAGCCAGAGGGGCAGCCAGAGAGGGGATGTGCATGCAGCTTGAAGGCCCCAGATCTCCTACATCCCAACCAGGGCATGCCGGCTCTGCCCAGCAGGCCCCATTCACAGGAGGGCACCCAGCTTCAGGATCTGCCCTTTCCCAGCCCTGAAACCACACACAGGCCCCACGCTGAGCCCTGCCAAGGGGGAACTTTGCTCCCCGCCTGGGCCGAATGGCACGACTGGGTTAGGGCAGAGAAGGCCCTGGGAGGCCTTCAGGGTGCTGCCACAGCATAGCAGTGCTCAGGCAAAGGCACTCTGCTTTCTGTAGGCTGGACGCACACTGGAGTTTCTGCTTGAGGCAGAGAGAGCTCAGCAGGGCGAGCCAGGGCTGAAGGCAAAGCAGAGAGTTTTTTGGTGGAGCGATGGCACCATCTGCTGGCTGCCAAGCATGGGAGCAGCCTCACTTCAAATGAGTTCCTGAGGCCATTTCCAAGCAGGAGGCACTCTGGCTGCACAAGCTCGAGAGCCCTGCTTAGGACTTCCCTCTGGCAACAGAGTGGGTGCCAAGGGCCTGTGGGTGGGAAGGGGCTCGGAAGGCACAGGGGAGCCTTTGAGCCCCCAGTGCTCTCCCATGGACAACGCTGCAGGCCCCAGCATCCACGAACTGCTCCGAGGCTGGGCAGTGGGCAAGCTGTCCACAGCCGAAGGCTCCCTGCCAAGTGCTACAGGCCTTTCTGCATGGCTCAGCGGCAGCTTCCTTGCAGGCTGCTGGTCCAGGGGCGTGTGTGCCCTGGTCCAGAGTGCTGTAGGAGGAGCTCCTAGCAAGGGGAGAGCAAGCCCCTTGTTTCCTTGGCGGAGACTGGCCTGTGCACACAGAGGCCTGCCAGCAGTGAAGACAGTGCAGGCAGCGAGGGCGTGTGGCAGGCAGCAAAGAGGTGGCAGGAGTCCTGCTTGCAAGTGGGGTCATGCCTGTCTTGTGCTCAGGCCCCAGTGGCCACGTGCACACACAGCCTCTGGACCCGCAGCTTCCCAGCAGTGCAAGACACACACAGGCAACACCCTGGGGCCTGCTCGCATGAACTGTGCTCTGTCGAGGTCCTGCTGGCTGGCAGTTTCCTAGGCCAGCACAGGCCCTAGGGAGGCCTGGCTGAGCCTGGGATGGGTCCCAAACTAGCAGTGCCCAGGGAAAGCCTGGGACTGGAGGCCAGGCTACAGGCTCATTCCAGCTTGAGCCTGGTGCACAGAGCCTTCAGCTGGGACTTGCCGGGCGAATGCTCAGCACAGTGGCTTTGGCCTGCCATCCACGTTCCTCACTCGGGCCCTTCTGCCTGTTAGACCCACACTCCCTAGAAGTGTGTTCCTGAGGCAGTTGGACAGTTGGGGAAGTGGAGGCTCTCCCAGCATGGGAGGTCTGCCCAGAACATTGCTCTGTGTCCAAAGAGGATTCCCTGCACCTCAGGCACTGGGGAGAGATTTTGTGCACACAGGAGAGCCTTGGCACACGCAGTGTTTCCCCACGGAAAGCAGTGTGAGAAGGAGCCCCTGCCAGGGAAGCATGGCCCTCTGCCACAGAAGCCCTCCATGCCACAGGCTGTCATGGACTCGGCTACAGGCCTTTGTGGCTGGAGAGACGGCAGATCCTCTGGAGGCTCTGGGTCAGTGTGCACTCCCCTTCGAGGAAACGAGGCATGTGGGAAGATTCCCTGCCCAAGAATGGCAAGCAGCCTGCTCCTTCCAATGAGACGCACGTGTGGTGTGAGAGGCTTGGCAGCAGAGAAGAAGCAAGAGGGGCAGCCAGAGGGGCAGCCAGAGAGGGGATGTGCACGCAGCTTGAAGGCCCCAGATCTCCTACATCCCAACCAGGGCATGCCGGCTCTGCCCAGCAGGCCCCATTCACAGGAGGGCACCCAGCTTCAGGATCTGCCCTTTCCCAGCCCTGAAACCACACACAGGCCCCACGCTGAGCCCTGCCAAGGGGGAACTTTGCTCCCCGCCTGGGCCGAATGGCACGACTGGGTTAGGGCAGAGAAGGCCCTGGGAGGCCTTCAGGGTGCTGCCACAGCATAGCAGTGCTCAGGCAAAGGCACTCTGCTTTCTGTAGGCTGGACGCACACTGGAGTTTCTGCTTGAGGCAGAGAGAGCTCAGCAGGGCGAGCCAGGGCTGAAGGCAAAGCAGAGAGTTTTTTGGTGGAGCGATGGCACCATCTGCTGGCTGACAAGCATGGGAGCAGCCTCACTTCAAATGAGTTC
>NW_026648369.1:0-101785 GCF_030028045.1 Hippopotamus amphibius kiboko
GAGGTGTGGAGTGGTCAGGATGTGGGTGTTGTTCATCTAGACTGCTCTGTGCTGGGCAGATCCTTCCTGAAGGCTGTGGCCCATTTGCGGTACTGATCTTTGAGAGGGACAGTGACAAATTGGGATGTGTCCAGATGGGTATAACCTGGATAGAGACGTCTTTGGAGAATATCTCAAGGCTCTTGGGATGTTTTGGTACCAAGAAGAGGAGAATGAGCAGGACTGGATTGTTGCCTTCAAATATTTGGAGGGCTGACATGGAAGGCAAGAGGAATGAGACTTTGCTGTGTGGCCTCAAAGGCCAGTGTGTGGCAGATGCAGAATAGATTTCAGCTCAGGGTAAAAAATAACTTTGTAAATATGAAAGTGGTCTAGGGTAAAAGGGGGCTGCCTTGGGAAGTAGTGAGTGCCCTGTCATTGGGGGTATGTTAGTAGAGCCGAAGTGGCCATTTGCTGGGCTGCTGTATAAGATTATCAAGAATCAGATGCAGAATTGGATGATCTTTGAGATCCTTTCAGTTTTGGAATTTATGATTGAGCCCTGATCCCCAGAAAGACTTGGGAGGTGATCCAGTCTGTGGTCTGGGGCTAAGGGAGAATGATTTGATGGTCCTGAAAGTTTATAGGATTAGGAAGATTGAGAGACCCAAGCAACAAGCAGAGTCCCCTCCCGCTCCTCATCCTGCATCACTGAGAGTGGATATGGTTGGGCAGAGCGGTGGGCAGAAGAGCCCTTGCTGACATCAGCAAACCACCTGGAAGCAGTACAGTGTGGTGCTTCCTAGTGCCCTGTCCCAGCCTCCCGCTATAGCTCCCTGCATCCTTGCATTGGCTTCAGGAGGAGCTGAAGAGGCAGAGATTGCCACCCCCTTTTTATAGGGGGGAAACCAAGGCTCCAGGGAGCCCCGTGATGTTGGCAAAGCCACAGAGCTGGTATGGCCAGGGGGTGGGGTGGGTGGGAAGGGGTGGAGAGAGCCCCTGAGGCCTCAGCCCCCTGGCATTGTCTGGCCACCTGCTGCTCCTCAGCCCCCTCCATGAGAGGCCTTGAAGGTGGAACAGCCTGGAGCTGGGCAGAGCCTGGGGATGGTGTGAGGAGGGTTTCAAGCAGAAGGGCATGGTCAGCAGGTTGGATGCTGCCAAGAGTGTGGCAGGAAAGTAAGAACCAGCCACTGGGGAAACACAGGGGAAATGCTGGTGCGCTGGATTCTGGCCCATTGAGGCTGCAGACCATGGCACCGTTTTCCTCGGGAGCCCTCAGCAGCCTGAGGCAAGGACCATGGGGCAAGAGAGGTAATAGAGGGCCAGGAGGAAGACGGTTGACGGTCCCCATCCCCATTTTTCAGATGAGGCGACTGAGGCTCCGCAGGGTAGAGTTGCTTGCTCAGCTCTGGTTCACGGTCATTTCCCACTTGGACGTGGGTTTTACCCTGTGGGCATTTCCTGGTACCATGCTCCTGCCCAGGGCTCAGTGCAGGGGTGGGTGGTAGGAAAGTTCCATCACAGAGGACCTGCCCTCTAGACCTTGTAGGCCGGTGGGTGAGACTGGCAACCCAAAGTCCCTCTGACGGGCAGTGTGTGGGATGATACTGTGATGGGAGGATGACACCAGAGTGGGAGGGCAGGGCAGGGAAGGGCCGACATTGACCAAAAGGATCTGGGAAGTGGCACTTCTCATAGGAAGTGGCACTTTACGAAGGGAAAAGTATCTTACATGGCTTGTTTTTAAACTTAAATGAATTAAAGTCAAATAAAATGAAAATTTGAGTTCCTCAGTTGCCCTAGCCACATTTCAAGGGCTCAATAGCCACATGTGCCCAGTGGCCACTGTATTGGATAACATGGCTTGAATATAAGTGCCTGGCACATAGTAGGTGCTCAATAAATGCTCTTTGATGGACTAGATTGGTCACGTGCCTGCGGAGGGTTCACAATTAGTGAGGAGGGTGTGTGTGTGGGGGAGTCTCTAGTCTCCTCAACCAGGAGTGTTTCTGTTGGTATTTTTGGCTTCCGTGGAAAGCTCTATTTGAGTAAAGAGTTTTGTAGCAAAAACAAGCAAGGTAGAACACTGTAAGACCAGTGGATTGCCAAGGGCCCTTTTAGTCTAGAAATTCTAGGATTCTCCCTGGGACATTTGCCACCAGGACCAGCCTTGGGGGTGTGGCCACTGTGTCCAAATCAGATGAACGGTTCTGCGGCTGAGGCAGCAGATAAGGTGCATGGAACCTCTGAGGGCAGAGCTGGGGCTGGTTAAAGGAAGCTACAGGGAGGCAGGTCATGGCTAGTGCAAGGAACAGCTTTCAGACAACACCCAGACTGGGCTAAGGTTAGAAGCATTAGCTTGGAAAGGTAGTGAGCTCCCCTTCATTGGAGGTATGAGCAGGGGTGAGGGGCAGAAGAGCCAAAGAAGGCATTCTGGTTTGGACTCCATGACTTTTGAGGCCTGTTACAATCTGGGTGACAAGTGCTTCTGTGACTGCCTGGCATCTGGAAGTGGTTCTGCCTACTTGTTTTCCCTCCTGCTGCCTGACTCTGAGTCCGTCATCACGTGGGCTTGACTGGGCGGGGCCACATGACCTATGTTTCTAACCCCTTGGCACAGGGCCTGGTGCAGAGAGAGCTCGGGAGGCTGGTGGATGGCTGAGAGTCAGGCTGGGGTGCCGCCCAGCCGTGAGATGCTGCTTCCTCTCTTGGTTGGGCTGTCCTGAGAGCTTCCGTGGAGGAAGCTGGGGCATGGGCCTAAAGAATCCTGCCGGGCTGGGGGCACAGAGCCCGGGGCAGGAAGGCCCAGAGGAGGCGGTGGCGGGGCTGGACTTGGCAGAGCCGTGAATAGCAGCTGTGGGTGAAAGGGCAGCCCAGACCCTCTGTTCCTTTCTGGGCCTTTGATCTCCGGTGGGGCCTCCTTCCGCTGTCTCCAGGGCCCCCATTCAGGTCCCCTCGACCTCCCCCTCCCCTCATCCCCCCAGTTTGAAAGGCCCTGAACACACGGAGGTCAGCCGGGTGCGAATCCCTTTCACTAGCTCAGAAAGCCGCCAATCCAGCACCAGTGCGGACTGTGGGGGCCAGAAGCTTCTTTTGGGGCAGTGGAGGGGAGGGTACATTGCAGGTGGGATTTCTGGGCGCTGGACTGCCCTCTGCCTATGCAGAGGGCATAGGAAGGGGCCTGTCCTTTTCAAAAGATGCCAAGTCCAGCAAGACCCTCATGGGGAAGTTTGAGGGCATTTAGCGGGGGGGGTCCTGTCATGACTACATCCATTCCTCTTTCTGGAGGTGCCTGTCTCCTCTCTGTCTTTGTGTCTGTCCCTGTGTCTTTTGTTTGGGGGTACATCTCATCCAGTGCTCTCTGCCTCTATGTATGTCCTGTTTATCAAGACTTCCTCTGTGTCTGCTTCTGTCCTCTGTTTCAGCTCTCACTCTTTCTTTTTCTCATATTCACTCTCCTCTCTCTCTCTCTCTCTCATGTGCCCCTACACTCATCCACTCTCTCTTTTCTTATATTAGCTCTCGCTTTCTCTCTTACCAGCTCCCCTCTCTCCTTCTCCCAGGCCGGGAGCCTCAGCTCAGCCCTGCCCAGCAGGCCATCTCAGGGAGGGAAGGGGTTTCAGAAGTTCACAGACCACGCAGGACCCCAGGGATGCTCTGACCTTGGGCAGGCCCTGGCCTTCCTCTCTTAGGACACTCTTCTTTCACTGACAGTCAGACGCTGTCTGCTGCTCCCGGGCCCAGGGCCGAAGGCAGCCGGCTGGAGCAGAAGATGCAGAGGCTCCTCCCAGGTGTCCCAGCAGGGAACAGGATGCGTGGAGAGGTCAGGATTCCTGAGGAAGCTGTAGGCACCCTTGTGGCACCACCATTCCAGAGATCAGTGATCTCAGGAGACCCCCACATAAGGAGAGGTGTTGAGGTGAGGACCCAGGCTCACAGGCCCTGGGGACCAGCTGGTTCGGGGACTCTTGTGTGGTGAAATCTTTGGCAAGTTACTTAATCTCTCGGAGCCTGCATTTTGCCATCTGGAAAGCAGAGGGGGCACAAGTTTTGTGTGTTATTGTGAGGATAAAATGAAGTCATACTGGCAAAGGGTTTAGCTCCAGGGCCTGGAGGTCGTTAAGTATTTAATAAATGGCCTCTGAGGGAGACTGGGGCTTGAGGGTGTGAGGCCGGGCACAGGCTGAGGGCAAGCAGGCTGCAGCGGTAGTTCTCTTTGGCAGCTAAAACTGGCGGATCTGCCCCCCACCGACTTCCTGTTTGTAACAGCCCGCTGCTCTGGGCGCCAAGACTGAACAACAGCGCCCCCAGGTGTCAGCTGCAAAGGGAAGGGCCACTTGCTTTCCTTTGCTTCCTTTTCCTTCAGGACCTTCAGCTCCTTGATGGAAGAATAAAAGGGTCAAGCCTCAGTTTTCCATGAAGTGAGGCCTTGGGTACACAAGGTGGTGGAGACCGCCAGGATGGAGGGCAGAAGGCAGACCACTTGGACCTGGGAGGGCTGGGCCTCTAGGGATTTGGGGTCACCAGCTTGGTTTTCACCAGCCCTTGTCTTGGAGCTCGAAGAGCCTTGGAGAGCATCTGGGATGTGTCTCCTAGTCATTATTCAGATGGGAAAACAGGCTTGGAGAAGAGAAGGGGTCTGACCTGGTCACATGGAAAAAACCCAGAAAACCTAGAGGGACAGAATGGATTCCTCAGAACATTCCCTGGTATCCTACTGCCATATGATGGGCCAGATCTCAGTTTCTCACCTCCCCTCCTCCCCTCCATTCTCCTCGGCCCTTCTGCTACCCCCACTGTTGAAAGCCATCAGTAACCCTGACCTGACCCCATCAGCCTATCACCCCTGGAGCTCCACTCTTGACAGTGAGCCCTGACCTTCCCTCCCTGGCCTCCTGTTCCTCCTCCCCACCCCTTCTGTGCTTCTGGTCCCCACACCGTCTCTGAGCTCCCCTGTCTCTGGGCCATTATCAGGCAAAGCCTTCCACCTGGAGTGCTGTCCTGGAGGCCGGTCTGTTGACCTGGCCTGGTTTCCAGAGCCAGTCCACTCACTGGGGGATTTTCAAAGTTGGGCCATTGGCCCCTCACAACTGGCTGAGGCCCTCAGATTCATCCCAGGTCAGCATGGAGCTCTGGACACCTGACAGACGCTGCAGAGAGAGAAGGAAATGACCACCACTTTGTCTTGGTCTCTCCTGGGGCTTCAGCAGGGCAGGTCCCCTCCGTGCCCTTCACCAGGTGTCCCCTGAATGTACCCTCAGGCTGGCCATGCAGGGGGCCCTTCCTCGAGTTCTCTTTTTGTCTGGGCAGGGGCCCGGACCAACATGCTTGCTTGGAAGGCATCACTTAGAACCCAGTTGCCAGCCTTCTAGTCATGCTTTACTTGGCTTGTCCTGTATTTAAAATGATTTTGAGTTAGTTACCAACATTTAAAAATAAGGAGACTTCCCATATGGATGTCTAGCCTTTCCCGGAAAAAGAAATCAGATCTGGCGACACTGGGAGGGCTTTCCTACACGGCAGCAATCACCTGGGCCTGCCGGGCCCATGGTGCTCAGACTGCCCCCTACTCACCTTGCTCACGGCGTCTGTGTTCTCTTTTTCTCTACCTGAATGCCTTTGAGCTTCTGGAGTCCTAGCATGGACTCTGAAGAGCAAGTCTGGTTGAGTCCAGCCTGTGGCAGGTAGAGCTTATGGGAGGCAGGGCCCTGACCGAGCTGGATGTGGCTGTGTGTGTGGGTGTGTGTGTGTGGTCAGGGCATTGGGTAGTTAGGGTCTCAGGCCGGAGGTGGGTGAGGCAGGGGAGGCAGTAGGGTGGGGCCAAGCAGCCCCACCCCTTGGCGGCCCAGAAGGACAGTGAGATTGGGGTCATTCAGTTCCCAGGCTGGCTGGCTGCTCTTCCTCCTTCCAGCCTTGCAGTCGTTGGCACCTCAGCCGAGCCCAGGCGGACAAATGTCCGAGGCTTCCTTGGTAAAGCAGGGGACCTGAGGCCAGGTGGTCAGTCAGAGGGGCTCCTTGGGCCTTTCCCTGGTGCCTAGGGTCTGTCCCTTGGGTGGGGGGTTAGGTTTCGGTTCCTCCTAGCCCCTAGGTCCCCGAGTTTCACTTTGATTCAGTGAGTGAGCGCCCTCATGAGAGCCAATACCACTGAACACCCTCCCCCCACCCTTGTTTGCACACCTGCTTCACCCAGGCTTCCTCCACCCCTCCCCCACCAGCTTTTCCCACGGGACTGTGCACCGGTGTCCCAGAGAGCCCTGGGGGATGTAAAGCGCAGGGGCCGCAGAGTGAGTCGGCTCTGGGGTCAACCGAAGGAGAGCTGCGGGTCAGCAGTTGAGGGGACGGCAGAGGAGATGGTCTTATCCATGGTGGGCAGGCCCCCTGCCAGGGCTGTCTCGAGATCAAGGGGGAGTGGACTTGGTCTTCTTCCCTACCCCCATGCCCTGGTGCCCTGTAGGGCAGAGAGCCCCGTGGTCCTTTCTCTCTGCCTTTGGAATATGGTTAATCCTTGGCTGCAGAATCTGCAGTTTGGGACCCTGCAGTGCTCCAGCTGGGAGAGGCTCGTGAGGCAGGGGAAGGAGCCCAGGGGAGGGAGCCTGGGGCTCTGGGTTCCAGTCCTCAGTCTGTGACTGACTTATGGTGACCCTGGGGAAATCCCTTTCTCTCTCTGGGCCTCAGTTTCCTCATCTAAAACATGGGATCAAGATTCTCTTTGGTACCAAGATTCTGAGCTTCTCCTGGTCCCATTTCGAGTCCTTTTGGCGTTATTTTAAACGGGTGGTTCTCAAACTTTCAGTCTTGGAACCCTTTTAAACTCTTAAAAATGATCAAGGACCCCGAGGAGCCTTTGAATTTATGTGGGTTAATTAAAATGGACAAAATCTTAAAATATTTATTTATTGATTAAAAATAGCAGTAATAAGTAACATAAATAATATGTAGTTTGAAATAACAAAGAACTATATTTTCCAAGCCAAAACATTTAGAGTGACATTGTTTTATGATTTTGCAAATCTCTTTAGTGTCTGGCTTAATAGAAGACAGCTGTATTCTCATATCTGCTTCTGTATCCAATCTGCTGTGATATCACACATCCTAGAACCTCTGGAAAACTCCATTGTATACTTGGAAAAGCATATACAGGGTGAAGAAGGCCAATTAACAACCTTGTATTGTTATGAAAATAGCTTTGACCTCACAGACCCCTCGAAAGTGTCCTGGGGATCGCTCAAGGGGTCCCTGGACTAGACTTTGAGAACCTCTGCTTCAGGCTGCTGCCGGCTCTGAGCTTGCTTGTCTCTTGCACAGAGAGGGAAAGCAGTTAAGTGGTTCTTGTTAGAAGAAAGGTGCCATCAGTTTCTCCTGTTCTTTTTTCCTGAAGGTGGTGGGAACCATGGCAGGCCTTTGAGCTGGGGAGGAGTGACAAGACACTGGGCCCGTCCTCTAGCACGTTAGGGTGTGCAAGGCTTCTGAGTCCTCTCCCAAGCTTGAACTTCCACAGAACGGCACAGCTATAGAGGCTCCTTTCACTTCCAGCAGAATATCTGCAGGGTTTGAGGTCTGATCTCCGTCCAGCAGGCCTCCTTTAGGGCCAACAACAGCTTCCTAGTGCTCCCTAAGAGCATGGGGAGTGGGTGTTTGTGGACCTAGCCATCTCTCCCCATCCCAGCTCAGCTCTGCAGTCGTTCAGGGCAGGCTTGTGAGACCCCCACCCTGGGCATAGTTTTAGTGGGGAAAACCCCAGCAAATAATGTTGGTGCGGAATGAAACAAAACAAAATGAATAAAGTAGGTTTAGGGTTTATCTTGACATCTGGCCTTTGAGGAAAAGCAGGTGTGAAAGGCAGTTGAAAGAAGCCCCCAGTGATTCCATTGGGGCTTCTGAGTTTTTCCAGAATACCAGTGGTTGGTCACATTTCTCTCTCTCTCTCTCTGTGTGTGTGTGTGTGTGTGTGTGTGTGTGTGTGTAATTTCACTTTGAAATTTCCAGTTTTCATTTTCATTGGTACAAGTTTATCATTTGTATCAGTCCTTCCTTGGACTGATAGACTAAAATGGAGGAGAGGAAGAAAAAGAGAATTTCCTAAGGTCATTTAGGTAGAATTGAAAAATGCTAGAGGAGATGAGCTTGTAGTGAGATGAACTGAGCTATGAGAGGAAATGGAGAAAGGCATGGCCCTTCGAGAGAGACTAGAAAAGAGGATGATAAAAAGTGACAAGGGGGGTCAGACACTTCCCAGCACCAGCCACCAGGTGGCACCATCGACCCAAGACAGCTTAGTTGCTGTCCAGGGTTAGGAACAAGAGGGGTGACAGGACAGTATGTACTGACCATTTCTGAGCTTGGTATGCTTGTAACTCGGTGGGGGGCAGCAGTGCCCAGGTAGGCTGACCATTTGCCTGAGTCTCACTTCTCTGTCAGCATTTAGTCGGGGCGGGGGAGCCTGGGCCATTGCTATTGGGGATCAAACCTGTCCTTCTTCACCTCCACAGCACAGATGTCTTGATACAAGCCTTTTTGGGAGTTGAATCCTCTCAGTTCTATTCTAAGCCTTTACTTGCTGGCTGTGTGACCTTGGGCAAGTCACTGTTCTCTGAGTCTTGATTTCCTTGTGCTAAAATGTGGAGATTTGAACAGATGATTTAAGGGATCTTTTGGACTCTGACATTCTGTGGTGTGCAGAGAGAGCACTGGAGTTGGGGTTAAATTCAGGGTCTTTCTCTGGGGCTGTGTGACCTTGGGCAGCTCACTTCCCATCTGCAGGGATTACAGTGACATCTCCCTCACAGTCTGTTATATAAAATAGCAGATTGGAAAATGCTTTGAAATCTCTTTTGGTGCTGTAGGAGAGGGAGGGGTTGCTATTTATTATTTTTCCAGGCAACTTAAGTTAGCCAGAAGCAGGCCTTCCACCATCCTCACAGCTCAGAAAGTTTGTGCCTCTGCCTGTGACCACAAATCAAAGCTTATGGCAGGTGTTTTCTCAAGGTCACTGCATCTCTGTCCTAACTATCTCATGAATCTGCTCCTTTCTCTTGGTCCCCATTGCTACTGCCTTGGTCCAAGCACCCTCCCCTCTCCTTTGGACTATTGCTGTAGCCTCCTAGTGGGTCCCCACCTCCAATGTCACTGACTTCTCCGAACAGTCCACTTTCCACATAGTAGCCCAAGGGGCACTTTTGAAATACAGTTCTGATCAGTGACTCACCTGAAGGGCTTTCACCCTTCAAATCTGCCCATTATTCTCAGAAATCATCCAAACTTCTTAACAAGGCTGCTAGGCCTTCTGTGGTCAGACTCGTGCCCATCTCACGAGCCTCGTCCCTTTCCACCCTCATCTTTTCATGCTCACCCCAGTTGTACCAAACCTCTTTGCATCCCTTGAACACCACTTGTTCTTTCCTGCTTGCAGCCTAAGGGTTACATGCATGGGTTGTAGAGTCAGGCAACAAGGGTTCTGGAGCCGATTCCACCAATACCTACTTGTGTGACTTTGGGCAAGTTATTTGACCTCGGTTTCCCTCTTTGTAAAACAGGGACATCCACTGTGCTATGATTGGGTTGTTACATGGATTGAATGAGGTAATGCACACAAAGTGCCCTGGAGGACCCCGGTGCATGATACGTGCTCTGTAAAGATGCCTTTTATGATAATGCTGTTCCCACCACCTGGAAACTGGCCCCCTTTTCCACTCCACCATTTGCCCAGCTGATGTTCCACAACTTCAGGATGCAGCTCGTGTCACTTCCTAAAAGGGAAGGCTTCCTCAAGGCTCACTCCTGCCAGCTCCTCTGGCCCCACCTGCAGCACATGGAACGTGCCTGTTGACAAAAATATCGCATTTGTCACTCATCTGTCTTCCCTGGAGACTGTGAGCCCCGTGGGGGAAGGAACAGTGTCAGTAGTGGTCACCGTTGTGGCCCAGTGCCCAGTACAGGGCTGGTTCTTGGTAACAAATATGTACTGAATAGGGACTGGATGTCACAGGAGCTGGGAGCCCATTTAGTCAGTGGGTGCAGGCTGCTGAGTAGAACCCAGAGCCTCCTTCCTTCTTCCAAAGGCTTCTTCTTTTCACTCCTGCCTGACTCCAGCATCTCCATCCTCTAGCGCTGCTGTGTGGCTCCACAGAAAGGATTTCATGACAACCATTCTAGAGGGGGAGAGGCTCTCCCATGGTCTGAACACACACACACGCATGCACACACACACATGCACACACACATGCACACACATGCATGCACACACACACATGCATGCACAGCTCTGCGTGCTGGTGCCTAGAGCCCTTGTTCTGCCTGCCTTACCTGAGCATATGCTCCAGGTGTATATAGATCACAGCCTCAAATGGGAACTGTGACTTATCGAGTGTTTGCCATATATATTTTAAACTATTCATGCATTTAATACTCACCACCACTGTACTAGGTGAAACTCTTACCATCCCCATTTTACAGAGTTTCAGAGAGATCCAGGAAATTGCCCAAGGTCACACAGCTCCACAGTGGCACTATTGGGACTGGCCCCTGGACAGCTGGCTCCAGAGTAGCCTTACCTGCCACCCTGGTCTGTCTCTCACAGAGTGTCGCACAGGAAGACATCAGTGGGAATGTCCTCAGCTCTCTCCAATAGGGGCCTTCGTGCCCACCTTTTATGCGCAGAGCCCACTTCCTCATTCAGGTACTCAGCCATTTCTGAGGCTTCCCCAAACACTGCTGTGCACGCTTCCCTGTCACATGTTCCAGTTGGTCACCTTCAAGTGCAGTTGGCTGATCACCCGTGGACTTTACACCACAGCAACGTAGCACAGTGGGTGGACTGGAGTTTGAGCCCAGCCCTGCCACCTACTAGCTGTGTGAGCTTTGAAAAGGGCCTGAACTTCTTTGTGCTTCAGTTTCCTCATCTCTCAAAAGGGGATAATAATCCCTGCAATTCCTGGTAATTAAAAAACGTTATCTATAATATTTTGATCAGCTCTGACACATGGCAAATTTTAAGAATATCAGCTATTATTATTTTTATCATCAGAGCAGAGTTTTTACCCTGAATCCAGATTCCTCAAGAAGATCTTGTTGAGAACGTTCTAAATTCCCAGCTCTTTTGTTTTCTCTTTGTCTTTCCTTCTTTTTTTTTTTTTTTTTTTTCCGTGCCTTGCAGTCTGTGGGATCTTAGTTCCCCAACCAGGGATCAAACCCAGGCCACGACAGTGAAAGTGCCGAGTCCTAACTATTGGACACCAGGGAATTCCCATCTGTCTCTCTTTTTTAAATGATTATTTTATTTATATTGCCAAGTCTAATGATAGGATTATTCAGGCTAGGGTCAGAAGAATTTACGCATCAGAATTTACATTGGCAGAATTTTAGCTCCACTTTGTTTCAGAAACGAACAATTTCAGTTGTAGCTGCGGGCAGTTTGCAGAGGCAGGATGAGCCTGTCTCAAGGTGGAGAGGCCTGGGTTCCTGGCTCCAGTTTCCCACTATCTTGCTGTATGATCTCAGTCAGGACCCTGCCCTCTGGGTCTTCGATTTGGATGCAATGAGCCCGAACAACCCTTCCATCTCCAGATCCTGCCTGCTCCTTCCTCCCTGCTGTTCCCCCCTCCCTCCTCCTCCATCTTCTCTCTCTGCGTTTCCTTTCTGTCTGAGACACAAACGCCACCCAGCACTTCTGAATGGTGCTTTTGTTCCACTAACATGTCTTTTCTGAAAAGAACGATTGGTCAGGTTTGTATCTTTTAAACGCTGGCACATTTTATCAGTTAAGAACCTGATTACCTCTCTCCCAAGACAGAGCTTTAAGGAGGTAGACAGAAGCAGCAAAGGGGGAGGTTTTATGGGAGACAGTGGAGGAAAACCTGCCAAATCTCTTTGGGGGCCTAATGTATGGTCCTTCCTGAAAATGCCTTCTTTCTTGGGAGCCCCCTTTCCGGCTCTTCCCATGACCCGAAGCACTTTCCAGCTTGACTCCAGTTATGACTTGTGTACCCCTCTGTATCTCCCCACAGAATGGGGAGACGGGGTGAGCGGGACCTGTGCCTGAGTCATTTTTGCTCTAGGTCTCTTTGAGGTAGGGCTTGGAGCACAGGACTGGGAATCACAGGGCCTTGGATTTGAGTGCTGGTGATCTTGGGCAAGCCATGCTGGGCCTGGGTTTCCTTATTGGCAAAGAGAGAGCAGAATCCCTTCCTCAAAGTCTTGTACCAACTTAGGAAGGAGCAATGTGTGAGGAAGTGCTTTATAAGCTGTCAGGCTCTATGCAGGTATGAGTGTCGCTGTAGTTCATTTCAAGCGCCTGCTATGTGACCTTGGACAAATTCCTTAACTTCTCCAAGGACGGATTTACCCATCTGCAAAACGGGGACTCTAATCCTTAGGTCATACAGTTACTGTGGGAATTCCATATGGAGGTAAAACAACTGGTAAGAACAACTGTTCTTGGCAGTGGCAGGTGCCCAGGTCTAGGTTAGTGCCCTGTCCCTTTCCCTTTCTTATTTCTTCACGGTGCCTCCCCTGTGAGTACAGCGCACAATCACGAAGCCACAGGCTTCTGAAGTCTGGCTGCCCATTCTGAAACCCAGCTGGCCACTTCCCTAACCTGTGCCTCAGTTCTCTTGCCTGGGAAAGCAGGCTACTAATGCCTCCCTCAGAGGGCTGTTGAGATTAGCCCGTGCCCATGCAGGACTTGGCACCGAGTCGGCGCCCAGTGAACGCCTGTGGTTCTGCGGACCCTGCTCTCTCCGCGCACCCGAACGCAGGCCCCGCGCCGCCATCTCCTTCAAGCCCCCTCGGCCGGCGAAGAAAGCCAGGCCCGAGCCGGGCGGGGAAGGAGATTTGCTCAAGGTCGCACCAGGAGTCCCCTGCCGGGATCTCTGAGGAATTTTCAGGGATTGCGCCGTGCCGCCCAGCGAATAAAGAGGCCGAGGGCCCTGGGGAGAGGGAGAGGCCAGACCCCGCTCCTCCGCTCGGCTCCCGGGGCGCCCCGGCGGCCTGGAACGGGAGGCCGGCCTCTTCCAGGAGGGCCTCGCGCTTCGCCTGCGCGGGGTGGCAGGAGAAACAAATCCAACCGCGTCAGAGCGCGGCGCGCGGCGCCCTCGGCCAGGAGGCGGCCCGCCCGGCCTCCGCCAAGCATTTGCAATTTAATTGACATTTGGCGGCAGGAAGCCAATCAGTATAAGTCAATTGACGTGCCGAGATAAAACTAATCCGCGGCCGGCGCTCCCCCCGCCGGCGCGGCCTCGGCGGGGCCGCGGGCCCAGCGTGGCGGCCGCGGGCCCGGCCCCGGCAGGTACCCGCGCTGGCGCGTGTCTCGGCCCGCGAGGGGGCGGCGGGCGGCCCGCTGACTGCCGCGCAGCCCACGGCGGCCGGGAGAGGCCCGTAATGAATGACTTTATTTGCTGGGGCCCTGCTGAGAACAATTGAGTTTGTTATGGTAACAACGGATGCCAGCTTTCCGGGCCCCGGGGAGCGCGGGCGCGGCGGCAGCCGGGAGCTGGGCAGCGGAGCAGATGATGCGCGCCGAGGCGAGGGGCCCCGGCGGCGGGGGACCGGCCCAGCGAGTGTCAGGAGCTCGAGGGACGCTGGGCGCCGCACCCCACCCCCGCGCCCCGCCCCGAGCCGGCGGAGGAGAGGCCGGGCTGCCGGGCCGCCTTGGACCGAGGTGCTGGGGTGGATGAGGCGCACCGCTCTCCCCCTGGAACGCAGTCCAGAATTGGGCTGGGGGTTCATAAATTCCTTGCCTCCCTTGTTGGACTGGCCCGTCCTCCTGGTGTCCCTGCGGCCTCTTCTTCCCTCTGCCTCTGGGTGTAAAGGGATTTCTGGTCTTGCTGAGTGATGCCCCGACATCGGTTTTTGTCTTTTGCTCCAGTGGAAAAGTATAAAAAGGCACAAAGGCGTCCCTGCCTCTCGGGGCATGGTTTGACAAATTCAGGGCTGCATTTCGGCCCACCGCATGTGATGATGCTGTCTCCGTGCCCTCTGCTCTGGAGAGAGGGCCTTCCTTCCATCTTTGTCCTCTGTCTGCATCCCCATTCTTTGTGGCATGGCCTCTCCCACAAGAAGCCCTCCTTGTCCCCACAGAGAAGGTTGCCAGCCACACGGCTGCCTCTGAGCCCCTGCAGCCTTCTTCTGCCTCCTGCATCTGCTGATGAGTTCCAAGGCAGGGGCCACTTCCGATTCATCCCATTTGCTCCCTCAGTGCTCAGCTTGGGGACTGGCACAGAGCACAGATGTGGAAGGAGTGGATAAGGGGATGCATTTCTTCCATCTTCTCAATCTCTTGCTTTCCCTCTAGTTAGAGAACCAAAGGGTTCCTTTTCCTCCCCCCACCCCACCTCCCTTTCTAGTTCTCTCTTTTCAGGCACTCTATCATTCATTCATTCATTCATTCATTCACTCAACCAATATTTACTGAGAATCAACCATGTGTCAGGTACTCTGATATGAAAGGCCCTTGACCTTGGGGACCTTACTGGCCACGTGCTAGGCATATGATAAATATGTGTCAGGCGCCTACTGTGTGCTGAGTAATGGCCTGAGTTCCTTGAGTTGGCACAGGCTTAATAACGGCTTGCTGAGGACTTTCACCCGTCATTGCATTCAGTGATCCCTGGTGCCACCCTGTGACAGCCACTCTTATTCACAAATGTACAAACTGATGCTTAGTGTGTTAAAGAAGCAGCACGATGTTGTGGAAGGAGTCTAGGTTGGGAATCTAACACTAGTTTGCTGTGTGAGCTCTGTGCATCTTTATCCCCTCTCTTGGCCTCAGTGTCCTCGTCTGTAAAATGGGGGAGTTGGAATTGATGGTCTCCGAGAACCAGTTGAGTGTGGGTGGTCCACAGGGGAGAGGGAACCAGGACCCACTTCTCAGCTCCCAGCCCAGTCTTGCAGTGTAACCAGCGCAGCTGACATTGAGACTGAAGCACTCACTGTGTGATAGGCACCATGCGCAACACCAGCCTTAAGAAGTGTAGGTACTATTACTGTTGCCCTTTGGCAGATGGAAAAGATGAGAGGTTAAATAATCAGTCTAGGGCCATGCAGCTAGTAAGTTGCAGGGCTGGGATTCAAACCCCAGCAGTCTGGTTTCAGAGCCTGTGCACTTAATCACTGTTAATGGCAGAGGTAGCACATAATCCCCCTGCAGCTCCTCCCCTGCTCTTACACCTCACCTGGTCTTCGTCCCACCTTCCTTGCTCTCCAAGCTCCAAAGCTCATTCTGCATGTTTGAAGGGCAGCAGGAACACTGATTTGTCAAGATGTCTTTTCTTCCCCTGGCTTTTTGTTCTCTGCCTTGATGCAGATGGCTAAGAGAAGACCCGGCAGGAGGGGGAAGCTGCTGCAGAAACCTGGTCCCATCTTGACTCTGTCCTAGCTGGATTATTGTACCTGGAATTAGGTTGCTAAAAAGGAGACAGGGAATCCAGTGTTGTCTTTTAGGAACAAGCTCTTACTAGTCATGCCTGAGGAAGTACATTTATTTTATAGTTAATTTTGGCACCTGTCTTCCTGTTCCTCAGAGGGGTCTGGAGAACCCTTTCTCTCCCTGGAGATATCCCTTTTTCAGAAAGACAGATTAGGATGATAGACTCTAATAGGAGATAGTCCTTAATAGGAGATAGTCCTAATTGGCAGAGCTGAAGGAGCCTTGGAAATTGTATACAGTGAGTTTAAATCCTGTCAACTCAATCTCCCCTCTTTAAAACAAGTATTTTGTAGTGCTGCCTTTGCTATCCTAAAATGAAATTAGAGAAAATATAACCTACCTAAACACATAATTTAAAAATCAATATAATGCCCCAATTATAACAAAAAGGGGAAAGAAAAATAAAATCATAATTAAATGATGTATTTCATTATGTAAATGCTCAGCCCTGACTACACGAGAAGACATAATAAAGTAGTCAGTTGCTTGCACTTACGTGTAGAATCACCATGAATGTGGCAGCTACAAATGTGGACAGCTGTGTTCTCTGGCAATACAAATACCTCTGGTGGTATTGCCATCAGCAAACTGATTTTCTGAAATTGTGAACATGTCTTGATAAAATTCCAACCAAAACAAAGCATAATCTTCCCTCGATGTATGTGATGGTTGTATTCCTGGAAAATTCAGTGTAAATTAAAATACGAAGTTTGTGTATATAAGTAAAATAGAGTTAGGTTCATGGCTCAGATATTTATAAGGAGAGTTTTCACCAACTTGAATATATGATGTATCATTCCAAAGAAGTGTGGGATGCAGGGTAATCCTTCACTGGGCTGGACTGGACTGGGGAGCACCCTGGCTCCAACCACTAAATGCAACAACTGCTCCACAAACAACAGTAACTCACAGATTTCCAAAATCTCCTCTGATCTGATCACTCTTGTTGAGATCCACTGCAGCAAATGAGTTTCTCTTTGGGGTCTCTTCCTTTGGGAAGTTCTGTGACTCTTTGAAAAAGGAAAATCTGCATATATCGTGCATTTTGTGTGCAAGACCCTGTGCTGGGGAGACAGAGAAGCATGGCCCGATGTGTATCTGGGCCTCCTCCATAGGTGCCAGGCTCCCAGGGAACAGTTGGTGAGAGCTCCACCCACATTTATCTCTGCCTGGGATGCCCTCTGCGTCCTCTCTCATGCCACAAGTCCAAATCCTGGCTCAAATGCCGGCTGTTTCCTCCTTTCCTGACCCCTCTCACTGACCCCCAACACCAGATAGATTCTGTCTCTTGGTCCCCACTGCCTGCTCTTCAGGGCCCTCTTAGGGTACTTTCCCATGCTTGAATCCTAACTCCGTGTGAAGGCTTTGTCCCCCTGCGAGGGAATGGGCTCCCCTTATATGGCTATGCTAGGGGTTGGAGCACCTGCAAAAGATGAGTGAATGCTTGAACCAAGGGATGCAGCTTAGCCAGGTGCTCCTCTCTGTACACACCTTGTCCTTTTTAATTAGGCAAATGGCTCCCCCTTTCCTGTCCTTGCTCCCTGTCCTCATCAGCTGACACGAGATGTTTGCATGCAGATGACACTGTCTCATTTGGGGTGCCCCTGGCTTGCTTGCTCTGACCCAGCGCTGCATGCCTGGCAGAATTTATTGACCCCATTGCACAGATGAGATGAGCTGTGTAAGGTCACACAGCTGGCAAGTGGCAGAGCCAGAGCTGGTGCCTGGTATGCTACCATCTTTGTCATTTAAACTCTTCCAAGGCCGGGCCTCCCCCTTAGAGAGTCATTCATCCATTTACTGGCTCCTGACTCAGAGCTGGGCACTGTGGTGGGCAAGGCCTGGTGGCCCCCTTTCTTTTCCCTGAGGGAGTTCTGTCTCCCAAGCCCCAGGGCAAGCATGGAAAGGAGCCTCATCAGATGCCCCCAGGGAGGGAGGGAGCACTCTTTCACGACAGGGGGTCATCAAGGAGTGGCTGTGGCTGTCTTCTTTGTACCTGTGGGTGTTTTTTTTTTTTTTGAATTTCAATGAAATGTCCACTTTTAACTAATCACTCCACAAGTGTTTATTGTGTGCCTGCTACGCGCCAGGTATTATTCTAGGTGGTGGGGACGCAGCAATGAACAAGACAAACAAAAACCTCTGCCCTCGTGAGTGACATTCTAATGAGGGAGGAGAGAATAAAGAGATAAGGAAAATAGGGAATTCTCTGGCATCCAGTGGTTAGGACTCCACGTTTTCACTGCTGAGGGCACGGGTTCAGTCCCTGGTTGGGGAACCAAGATTCCTCAAGCCGCAAGGGGTGGTCAAAAAAAAAAAAAAAAGGAAAATAAACAACATGCTGTTACGTGTTCTGGAGGACAGCAAAACTGGGTAAGGAGATAGAGAATGAAGTGGGGCCGGGGGTAGGATATATGCTGGTTTGTGAAGGGTGGTCAAAATGATGAGATGTCATTTGAGCAGAGACTCTAGGGCAGCGGTCCCCAACCTTTTTGGCACCAGGGGTTGGTTTCATGCAAGACAGTTTTTCCACAGACAGGGGCGTGGTGGGGGGATGGTTCAGGTGGTAATGCGAGTGATGGGGAGCAATGGGGAGCAGCAGGTGAAGCTTTGCTAGCTTGCCTGCCACTCACCTCCTGCTGTGCCGCCGGGTTCCTGACAGGTCGTGGACGGGTACTAGCCCGCGACCCTGGGGTTGGGGACCCCTGCCCTAGGGGAGGGAGGAGGGAGCCAAACAGATATTAGGGGAGGGATGTTCCAGAGAGAGGCAACAGCACATGCCAAGGTCTGAGTGAGGTAGGGGTGTGGCGGCATGACTGAGGGACAGCAAGGAGGCCGGTGTGGCCGGAGCAGAGTAAGTGGGAGCAGAGTGGGGGGAGGGCAGGTCAGGTAGGTGGGGCTGCAGGGCAGGGTACCCAGATACAGTAGGCCTTGTAAGCCGTGACCCACTGTGGATTTTGCTCTCAGTGAGATGGGGCATCCGTGGGTGGCAGCCCAGAATGTCTAACAGGGGAGTTCAGAGGTGCGTCCTGTCCTCCACTACCAGTGAGTCTCTAACTCTAGCCGGCTTTCCCTCTTCATCTCCTGAACCTGCCTCTGAATCTGGGTAGCCATTCCTGCCATGCACACTCTCCTGGGCAAGGGCCTCCATCTGGTCTCTGGGCCTCTTCTCATCCCCTTCCAGGGGGGTCTCTGCTTTGTGGCCACAGCAGCCACATGAGCCCTGCCACCCCATGACCGTTCTGTGTCTGGACTGAATTGTAAGTGTATTCATATAATCAGACAAGGGCCCAACTCTTTGGAACACAGACTGGGGGACGTGGCATGTAGGGACTGGGGTTATTGGAAGGTGTACAGAGGGGGCAACATGCTGCAGTTGGAGGCCCAGAAACCCTTCCCCCCACCCTCAACAAGCTCTTCATCTCAGCCCCATCTCTGGCCTCAGCAATGGCTCCCCCCAGAGGCACCTACTTTATTGATTGCTTCTCCGCAGCTCCCTGTGGGCAGAGGAAAGTCCATTAGTGTGTTTGCAGACTCTGCCAGCTCTAAGCAGATGCAAGGCTTATTTGCAAACTGTCATTGCCCCGGCCTCCTCCAGAGACCCGCATGCTGGGCTCAGCCTTGTGGCTCCAAGAGCCACCACCCCCAGGCAGACAGCCGGGTGGAGCCCCGTCCCCTGATTTCCCAAAGCACATCTTGGCTTGCAGTTGGGAAAATTAAATTAAATGCCACAAAGGAACCAAAGCAGCACATTGGGCCATGTTGAGAGAGGAGAATGAAGTTCTCTGTTGGTAAGAGCTCATTGGCTTGGCGTGAATCAGGGGAGGCATTGAGAGAATGCATGAAGAATCCTAGGCCAAGGGTTTGGGATCCAGGTTTGAGTCCTGATTGGGCTGCTGAGTGTCTTGGTGACTCTGGAAAACTGTTTACTGGCCTCTGGTCTCAGTTTCTAAGCTATAGAAGACGCTGCGGCTGATCTTAGAATCCACTGTAAGCTCTAAAATTCTCTGAACCTCATTTTTAAAAAAATAAATTTATTTATTTATTTATTGGCTGCACTGGGTCTTTGTTGCTGCTCATGGGCTTTCTCTAGTTGTGGAGAGCGAGGGCCACTCTTCGCTGTGGTGCACAGGCTCCTCGTTTCTGTGGGCTCTCCCTCTGCGGGGCATGGGCTCCAGGCGTGCGGGCCTCAGCAGTTGCAGCTCGCGGGCTCTAGAGCACAGGTTCCACAGCCATGGTGCCCGGGCTCAGCTGCTCCGCAGCACATGGGATCCTCCCGGACCAGGGCTTGAACCCACATCCCCCGCATTGGCAGGTGGACTCCCAACCACTGCGCCACCAGGGAAACCCTTCTGAATCAAATTTCGAGGATGTTTCCTTCGTCCACATAGTCAGGGACAGAGTGCTGTACCCAGAGTGACTCGGCAGTTCTGAAATTGCCTGGAGGTCGGCCTCCGTGGGGTAAGAGGCACTCGGGAGCTGAGACGCCAGGGCTCTCAGGCTCAGCTGGCCTGATAGCTCTGCTGTGTGGCCTTGGGCAAGCCCCTTCCCCCTCTCTGAGCCCATTTTCTTGCCTGTAAATAGGAATGATAATCTCTTGCCCACCTCCTGAGGTTCTGGTGAGAATCAGAGAAGCTGATGAATGTGAAAGGTCAGCATCGATGTATACTTGAGGAGTGGCGATTGTTATTAGAATTGCTGTCTGGCCTTCCTCTGTCTGAGTGCACACACTGGCCGATCTAAGAACATGCCCCCACCGGGTACAAGGCCCAAGCACATCAGTTTAGCTATGTAAAAGGGAATGATGGTGCTTGCACGCAGAGTGAAGAGCCTCTTCTATAATGTGTGCTTGTTCAGTTCCACGCCATCATAAATCCACCAGTGATGTGTGTGTCTGGTGGAAAAACACACCACAGATTTACACAAAAGCCTCTCGAGTTCTTTTCAGCTGGGACAGGAGATGACACACATTGGCAGACAGAGGCTGATCTCTGTGTATCCAAGAGGAGTCGAGCCAGTCCAAGTATATCTAACAGGTCAAGCTCTGAAATGAAGAAGCAATAAGCCAGTGAAATGGTACTATCACCGAAACATGATTGATCAATTGAATTCTATCAGAGACAGTGGACAGTGAGATTAACTCAGGCCTGATAGGTTCAATGAGTTAAAGCATGATGTTCATTTCAGCTTCATTTCACCAGTCTTTGCTTGTGAAATTGGTCAATCAATAGAGGTTGAAGATCACACATATATATATATATCGGGGACCATCTTATGGGGAATATAATCTCGGTAGTTGGCTCTTGGCTGGGGCTGCCTGCCTCGGGTAATGGAGACAGAACAGGGACTCCATCAGCCCCATTGAAATGGCCTGATATCTTCTCCAAATGAAAAGTATTTTTGGATCTCTGATGATTTATCTTTTTTTCCTCCCTCTCACTTTGATCTATGACAAAACCCATACCCATCTTGGAGAAATATAGTGATTTCTTCTGAAAACATTTGTGCAATGATCAGACAGATACACTTCAAAATATGAACCTTCTTTTTAGTTATATCGTCCTTGGAAAAAAATACAGTAATTTAAAAACTCAAACGGGGGTAATGCAAAGATATCAGAGTAAATATGATTTTTAAACCCTTTTATTTATTTATTTCTACACAGTGGGGGATGGGAGACAGACCTCTGTGTGCATGAAAGCCGAAAAAGGGATGCTTGCATGAGAAATCCTTCCAGGTATAATTAAAACGAAGCCTTTAGCGTTCTTTGATCTCATCTGAAAGCACAATTCACAGAAACAAATCACCCTTTTGCTCCTAGTAATATTTCATTTGCTTTGGAATATTTTCACTATGGTAGTTAACATCTTTCCTAATTAGTGTGCCTATCTCTCTGTAAGGTAGAGTAATTAGGTACTACTGTACAAGGTAATGGACTTGGACAGTACGGATTAGAGAGAACAGACTTATCCTGTGGAAATGCACAAGGTATTACTTCCTTCCTGCCTATTCTTTGAGGTCATCTTTATTCATTTAAACACAAAGAAATCCCATCTCTTCATACCAACACCTTGAGAGCTTCAATAATGTATTTGTACTGTTTGTACATCAGAGTATATATTAGGCTCTGGATAATGGATAATAGTACCAAGCTGCTAAATGGGGAGGAAAGAGCCTTGCACTCTTTGCTCTCCCCTCTTCCCCCTGTTCCTGCCCTCTAAGCCTGCTGAATTATAGCCATTCCGTGGTGCATCAGGCTTTTTCACGTCTCCAGGCCTTTGCATGTGCTGTGCCCTCTGATTGGAATGCACTTCTTTTCCCTGCCCCTTTCTTTGGCTAACTCCTTCCTACTCATCCCTAAAACTTGGGCTTCATCTTTTCCAGGGGGCCTTTCTGGATCACCCCTGCTCCCAGTCTGGATTACGTGGAGTGGTTTATTATAGAGTTGGGAGCAGATTCTGAGCCAGACTGCTTGGGTTTGGATCCCAGCTCCTCCATCTCCTAGCTGTGTGACCTTGGGCAAGGTGCTTAACCTCCCCGTGCCTCAGTTTTCTCATCTGTAAGATGGGGGGGGCAATAACAGGCTTGACATCACTGGGTTGTTGTGAGGATTAAATCCATAAGGTGCTTAGAATAGTGCCTGGCACAGAATAAGCTCTGTATGAGGATTGGCTACCTACTGTTTGACTCCCAGGGCTGCCTCTGCTTCTCAGATTTGCCTCTGCCTTTGGCTCTCAGGGCTCCCGGCTTACCTTACTGCATTGGAATTTTTCACTCGTCTGTGTCCCCCACTTGAAGGCAGGAGTTAGGACTTACCTCTGTAGCTCAGGTGCCAAGTGCAGGGCCAGACACTCAGCGGGAGTTTGGTGCACGTTGCTTAGGAATGAATGCATCTGTGAGGCTTGGAACAGGAATCGGGGCCTCATGTCTTCCTAGGCTCAGCTCACCTGGGACCTGCCTTCTGGCCCCAAACAAATCCCTTTGCCATTTCTGAGTGTGGAATCATCAGTCCTTTGGGATCCTTCCCGCACTGACAGCCTATGACTCATTGGGTAACACACGGCACAATCAGATTCACTCTGGTTGAACCTGAACGTATTTGGCAATTTTACAATTTCGCGTTTTCCTTCTCGGAGAAGAAAGATTGAGTGAAACTAATGGCTGAATGATGGTCGTTCCAATGGAATTTTCCCCCATGCCGCTCTGATTTTTCTCAGTGTTCAGCTCCGGTTTAGGATGGCATTTATAAAATCACCCAAAACATTGATTTTGGTTCTGGGCTGCCATGGGACCTTTCCAGCCCTGTCACCCTGATCCCCAGCACAGGGCCTGGCTCTTAGTAGATGCTCTAGAAATGTTGCCGACTGAAGCCTATGGTTTGCGCCTGGAACCCTCTCGTCGTATCCCAGCGCCTTGTCCCCTCACCTTATCTGACGTCTGGCTCTGCTCTTTCCCTCTCCAGGACCCACCTGTGTGTTGTTAGTCATCTCTGAGTCACCCTATGCGTTCAAAACACGGTGCAAGGAATAGAAGCTCTGTGAATTATTTTGAGTGGAAGAATTAATGGTATTTTGTTGTTGGACTCTGAGCACTATGCGACTTGCTGTGTTTTCCTCTTGGTGTGTGTCGCCAGGAACCTTAGAGCTCAACTGAGTTTTGGTAGTTAATCATCCTCTGGTTTAAAATTTTATGAATGGCCTCAGATCTTTCCTAGAACATAAAACGTAAACTCTTAGTTGGTTCACTCTTTCCTCCTCCGAATCACTGATATAATGGAGGTCATTCCCAAACATCTTCTCCCGAGTTCTCTGATGATGCTGGACACTGTCCTGTTACTGAGTTCCCCTGAACCATTCAAGTCTGCAACCCCTCAGGTCTCACCAGGTCACTCATTCAATGTCAACAAACATTGATTAGCATCTCCCTTGCTTGAGGTGAGCCGGACGTGGTCTCTGTCCTCAGAGAGCTTATACTCTTAGCAGGGAAGGAAATAAATACAGGCATACCTTGGAGAAATTTCAGGTTTGGTTCTACACCACTGCAATAAATCAACTATCACAATCAATGGAGTTGCACACATTTTTTGGTTTCCCAGTGCATATAAAAGTTATGTTTACACGTCTGCAATAGCACTATGTCTAAAAAATGTTATACATACCTTAATTTTTTAATTAAAAAAATGGTGAGTATTGCTGAAAATAGTAACCATCATCTAAGCCTTTAGCAAGTCATAATTTTTTTGCTGGTAGAGGGTTTGCACTATGGCGAGAATTACCCAAATGTGACACAGAGACACGAAGTGAGCAAATGCTATTGAAAAAATGGCAACAATAGACTTGTTTGATGCAGGGTTGCCAGAAACCTTCAATTTGTAAAAAATGAAATTATCTGCAAAGCTCAATAAAACAAGATATGACTGGAATAATCCTAGAAACAGCTCGCATTTATTGAGCACTTACTATGTGCCAGGTACTATGCTAAGCATTTTACATATATCCTCATTCAATTCTTTCATCAGTCCCACATATCATTCTATATTGTCCCATTTTATGGATGAGAAAACTGAGGATTAGAGATTAAAGAAGCTTCTCAGGTAAGAGGCTTGTAAGAGACAGAGTGAGGATTCAGACCTCCACAGGGTGCTGTACCATATCCATCACGGTGCTCAGCTTCACTCTGAGATGTGTTAAAAGGTGTGCAAGTGCTCTGCCATATGACCTTGCTGTGACCTTGAACAAGTTACTCTCTCTGCCATTTTCCTCAGCAATCAAAGGGAGATTCCAAGAGGATGGACCTCACAGGGTGGGTTGTGAGGGGCGAAATCCGGGATAATAGCGATGGCCCATGCAACTGGCTGAGGGGACCCAGAAGACAGGGAGATTAGTTTAGCCTTTGGGCTTCAGAGAGACGGAGGCCTTTAGGCTGAGCCTTTGATGGGCAGGGGCAAAGGGTGAGTCAGCAGAGGAAACAGAATGAACAGTGGCATCAAGGAGTGGCATCAGGGACAGTTGGGGAATAAGGCGTAGTGTGCTGGGATGGTGTTGGGGGGTGACTGGAGGGGCAGTTCGTGGAGGCCTGGGAGGCTTGGGTTTTGTCCTAGGGCAGCTTGGAAGGACTTTCCTGGTGAGAGTGATGATGACAATAGCTTATGTTGTTTGGACATTAACCTCATGCTAAGGGTGTCATAGGGATTATCTCTTTTAATCCTCATAAAAGCCCCAGAGATGGTCCTGCTTACCGTAGTTCCCAGTTTACAGGTGAGGAAACTAAAGCCCTAGTAGCTGACCTGGGGAGGGACGTGGAGGGAGCACTGGATCTGCAGACGAGAGACTGAGGTACAAATCCCAGTTGGGTGACTTCAGTTACTCAACCTCTCTGAGCCTCAGTTTTCTTATCTGTAAAATGGGGTAAGGATACGCACCTCACTCAGATGTTCTGAGGATCAATGAAATTTAAAGATGCAAAAGTAACTGGGTTCAGTGCCTTGGACGGAGCAGTGCTCCAGCCAGCGTGAGATCGGGGGCTTGGAGAGCCTGTGTCTGCAGCGTCTCCGTCAGCGCCCCTTCATTCTTAGCTAGAGACAGATGATGTTCCCTCAGTGAGTGCAGGGCATGTGCTGATGGAGCCCCAGAACACGTGCCCTGTGCACCCTCACCCCCCTTTTGTAACCTACAGTCATGCCTAGCACCCCCTAGTCATGGACAGATTCTGGAGCCCCTGCTGCCCTCAGCAAGCTTCCATTACACCTGAAACAATTCCTTAAAGCCGCAAGTTAGCCTGGTCTGAATTTGGTTGGTTTCTGCTTTATGGATTGCTTTAAGAATTCACTACAACAGGGAATTCCCTGGCCACCAAGTCCAGTGGTTAGGACTCAGCGCTTTCACTGCTGGGGCCTGGGTTCGATCCCTGGTCAGGGAACTAAGGTTCTGCAAGCCACGTGGTGTGGCAAAAATAAATAAATAAACAAAAAAGAAATAAAAATTTAAGAATTAGCTATGACAGCCACAGTTGCTATCTCCCCATCTGGGGAAACCAACCCCAAACTCCCTGGACTCACTTGACCCAAGCTGGAAATGCCCCAGGTCATACCAGTTCAGTGTTCCCAGCCACCCTGGCTCTAGACTTTCGTGGCAGATGACCCACCAAGACCTGGCTCTGTCTTGAGGAGAGGAGAGGAGAGGAGAGGAGAGGAGAGGAGAGGAGAGGAGAGGAGAGGAGAGCAGAGCCCTGCCTCTTGGGGGATGCAGAGCTGTGAGCATGGTGGGTGCCAGAGTCCAGAAGCAGCAACCAGGCTGGAAGTCAGCCTCCTTGGAGCACTGCCGACCAGACTGGGAGGGGACCTCAGAGCCTGGGGTAAGGGTGGGGCACACGGTAGTGCATAAAGGCGGTAATGGTGGGATCTGAGAGTTATTTTCACAAATTCAAAAAGATTATGGGCAAACGTAGCCTGGTGAAGAAAAAAAAGATTTCTCCTCTCTGACTTCCTCCTAGAAGCCTCCCCTCCAGAGAGCACCCCCCACACGTCCATTCTTAAACTCAATATTAGCAAAGAGAATGGGGTCCACTAGGTAGTTTGGCCATCGTTCAGGTGTAGAATGAATATTTGGCGGGGGGTGGTCCCCAAAAGACTGCACAAACAACCAAAATGGAAAAATAGATAACTGCTCATTTAATACCATTTAGGAGACAAAATCTAGGTGGATTTTGGAGGAGAAAATGGTTAGAAATGACTAACTCAGCCTCCTTAGTTTATTGATGGCACACCTGAGACCCAGAGAGGCAGAGGAACTTGTCTGGGTTCACACAGCAAGTAAGGGCAGAGCTGGGGCTAGAACCCAGGTCTGCTGGCTCCCAACCCTTTTCCCACTGGGCCCTGCCACTGCCCTGCCATACTGAGGAGCAACTGTGAGGATAAAGGAGGCTCTGGCTTGGGCTGGGCTCTGCAGGGAAATGGGACTCCGAGAGAGGCCAGAGGCTGACCCAGTAGCTCCAGACTCCTTTCTTGGGCTCCTGGGCCTCCGGTGGGGCTGCATCACAAAGGCCATGATGCCAAGAGGAATTATGGAGATTCCTGTTTGTTTTTACTTTTTTTTTCTCCCAGGGAGCATCTGCAGACATAAAGTACATGACGATTTTAAAAGAAACAAACCAGAACCCTCCAAGAAAAATGCAAAACCCCTGAATCTGCTGTGCTCTGAAGAAAACGCAATGGGTTTATGATCTTTTAAGACACACAAGAGACAGCTTTCTCTTGACAGATGGGAATCTGAGGCTATTTTGCTTCCTCTCTCTTGGCGTGACCAGACCCGATTGTGTAAAGCTTTTAGCTTCAAAGCCGGGTTGTGAATAACATTGGTTTAACCTGAAATTTAAAGCCAGCATTTCTTTGCTCCCCGAGACGGGGCTTCCTGCCCCTTGCTCCCCTGAAGCTAGCTTCCAGAATGTTAATTCTACGAGCCATGGTTGACTAAGCCCAGCACTGGGTCTATTACATATTATTTGATTTGGAATAGAAAAAAAGATTTAAAGATACCATGCCCCCTGTATACCTTTGTACTTTTACCCGTGTCTGTCCGTATATTTAAGCATACCATTCACATTGCGAGTTCAGATTTTTCTCCCTGGAATAAAATGGGTCCGAGTGCTTCTGGAGCCTGCCTCCAAGACCACATTCTCCAGTGAAGTCAGACAGCATCTTTGCAGATGAGAAACGCTATGGGAAGCATCCACTGGAGGCCTGGAGCTTCAGCCCTGTCCTCGTGCAGGGGGTGATTTTGCTGGTGTTGCCTTCTGTAGCCGTCTCTTTGCATATAATCTGTTTGTTTCTCTCATGCTCACCCGCTGTGGTGACCAGAGATGGCTCAGCCGTGTCCCTGGCCTCTGAGAACCACCTGCCTTTTTGTCAAGAGTATTTGTCTTGGTTGACACTTGCACCTTTACTGGTCTGATTATTTTCCAGTTAACACTTTCTTCTCCCGCTGGCTATGACTCCTTGAGCACAGGGCTGGGCCAGCTTTCGCTCGCCACTGGACGCCCGGCGTCAGGCCAGCGCCTTCTCCCTAAGGTTGGTTGAGGGAGGGATGAACACATGAATGAATAAATGAATGAGGTCAGATGGAGGGACTGTGACATTTGCCGACCAGACCTGCAAAGTGAAGGTGTGAAGGTGGTATTACTAATTTGTTCATTTATTCCGCAGATATTCTCTGTGGAGGAGACAGAGGTGGATTAAATGTGGTGTTTCTTCCCAAGGTAGCTAATAGTGCTATGTGAGAGTGAAGGGGCCAGGGGTCTGACTCCTAAAATGAGGGAGAAAGTGGTCAGATGGAGAAGTGACTGGGGCATGAAGGAAGACATCCTGGAGGAGGCAGCACACATATGCATGGTTAGTGTGTGTCCTGGCAACAGGGCACACGCCAATGAGGAGTGATTTACCTTCCATATGGGCTCAGCAGATCACTTGTGGCCAACAGACTGACTCCACGCATCACCTTCAAATGTGCACAAATGCAAAATCCATCTTGTCCATTCCTAATCTTTCCAAATCTTGGGAGCAGGGTTTAGGAAGCACAGCCTGATCTACAGGAACTAGTGATTCAGGCTCTGGGACTGAGGGTGATGTGGAGGGTGGGGGGTGATTGCTTCCACAGCCCCCCTCCACGTCTCCCCACTCCTCCCCCAGCGAGGCTCAGATGATCTCTGTGGCTTCTGTGGCCTCCGTGGCTGCCGGGCCTGACCCTGCCTGCCTCTCCAGAGTCTCCTGAGGTCTCTTCCTCCCACTCCCTCTGTTCCTTTCATCTCCTCCTCTGCCTGGCACACCCTCCCATCCCATCCCCCACTTTTCCCTGCTGACATCTTGTCCTCTACTCTCAGTTCAAGCATGACCCCCCTGTGGACGGCTTCCTTGGCTCCTCCCCGTGCGGTCATTACATGTGGTCGTATGACTATATTTCAAGGCACTTTTCCTACTTAGTAATCCCAGTTTGTAATCATCTGTTTGTGTGAGTACTTGACTAAAGTGGGCTGCCCTTCCTCTCTTAGAAAGAGGGTCATCAGTGTATCCTCTGTTTTTTGTTTTTTTAATGTTACCTGGTGCAGAGTAGACTCTCTATCAATATCTGTTAAATGAATGAATAAATGATTGTATATTTAGGAGTGCCCCAGACCTTCGTAAAGAAATGACAGACTTTCAGCATCTGTGCAAAGTGGCAGGTAGATGTCACCTCCCTCCTGAAGAGAGAAAGCAGGGCCAGGTGCAGGTGGGCGGGAGCAGCCAGGGGGGTCAGGATCGGGCTGAACGCCTGGAGAAGTGGCTCTTCCCAGCTTGCAGTCCTCCACTCTGAGTGTCTGTGTCACCAAGACAGCCTGGACACTCCTGCAGGCTTAACCCATGGTGCCGTGGCTGACTCAGAAGGCCAGGGCTGGATAGGCGAGCCTTCTGTCTGGAAAGCTCAGCGCAGGCCCTGGCGAGGCTGCCTGTGCTGGAGAACGTGTGGTGTCCCGGGCGACTGGGCCTCCGAGGACCCCCCGGGCAGGTGCTTGAGTCAGCGTGTGCCCTGGGCCTTATCTCTGTGCCAGGCCCTACTTGGTGACCAGACAGTGACCTTGCCAGCAGGAGCCCCCAGCCGAGCCACCCTCTCTGAGCTTCCTCAGTAGAGGTGAAGCTCTGCCTTTCCAGAGCTCTGAGCTGTGCACAGCCCAGCCTGTGAAGCCCGTGGAAGAGGACATCTGCGGGAGGACCGGCTGGCTGCCAGGGAGAGGCCTCCTCCAGAGGCAGAGACGGGGCATATCTGATAGGGCAGCCCGAGTGGGAGGGAGGAGGTAGGCGCTGCCCAACGGGGCTCAGCAGGGCCAGGTCTTGGCAGGAGCTGGCAGACAGGAAGGAACCTTTATTAAGGCCTGGCTGGTAGGACAGGGGCTGGGGAACATAAGTGAAGTTGGTGGGCAGGGAGAAGTCTCTTAAAAGTGGATGTGGGCTCTCTGATAAGGAGAAACTTGGTGGGAGCCCTGGGGATGCAGGCCAAAGTCAAGTTTTGGCAGGAGTGACTGGGGCCAGGATGACTGGCCAGAGCAATAGCTGAGGAGGAGCCAACTGAGCCTTCTTCCCGCGTGTGTGCACCCGCGCACACACCTGCGTGCACCTGTGCACACAAGGGCCGTTTGGCGGATGCCAGCCAATAGGGGAGCACTGCTGGTCAGACACAGGCTGGGCCGTGGTCTCCTACATCCTGCTAGTCTTGGTGGCCTTGTGGGATGATCCCCATGGGGATAGGCCGTGATGAAGAGGGGGCTCTGAGGATGATATCCCGTGGGCAGGAGCAGGGACCTCTCTCGTGGAAGGCCAGTGTCACAGGCTTCCGGAGGACAGCCTCAGGCTTTAGGCTGGGGGACATCAGTCAGAGAGACCTGCTCCCTCCTTGGCCCACATGTTGGGGTGTCTGGTCATTCAGTCTACAGCCCAGCTTAGGTATTCTCTTGGGTCAAAACTGATCTGGGATCCATTTTCCCAGGGGCATCCTGAGCCGCCTCTGAAGACCCTTCCTGTAGAGGATGTTGGGGTGCTCTGAACTGTCAGCTTCCATGGAGGACTCTGAAAGGCCAGCACTCACGTGAACACCCAAAGCTGGTGTCTTTATTCAAATGTCAGAGCCTGTGTTGCAGTCGCCCCCAGATAGGACAGCTGGCGAAACACCAACTTGGGGCAGTATTTCAGGAACACAGTATCCCACTGCTTCTTGCTCCTTGGTTTGGCTTCCTTCCTCATGTGGGTGGGTTCTTTAAAAATGTATTTATTTATTGGCTGTGTTGGATCTTCGTGGCTGTGCACAGGCTTTCTCTAGTTGCAGTGAGCAGGGGCTACTCTTCCTTGCAATGCACAGGCTTCTCAGTGCAGTGGCTTCTCTTGTTGCGGAGCATGGGCTCTAGGCGTGTGGAATTCAGTAGTTGTGGCTCATGGGCTCTAGAGCGCAGGCTCAGTAGTTGTAGCACATGGGCTTAGTTTCTCTGTGGCATGTGGGATCTTCCTGGACCAGGAATTGAACCCGTGTCTTCTGCATTGGCAGGTGGACTTTTAAGCCCTTTGCCACCAGGGAAGCCCCACGGCTGGGGTTTTTACATGATGGAAGTCTAGGGCAGCAGTGGGCTGGCAGGGTGGGGGTTGGGAGGGGGATCGGTTAAGGCTTTGTGTAACAGCACCTGCCAGGGAGAGATCTGACACATGCTGGTTCCCCCCAGGGCTTCCCAATGGCAAAGGCAGAGGCCTCACCTCTGGGCCTGGCTTCCAGCAGCGTCTCTGGGCAACCCTGCAAGAGCAACTCGGTCCCGGAGGGCCCTGGGGAATGATGGCCCTGGAGGCCATGTCCTCGCTGGAATCTTTCATTCTCCTTGTTTTCTCTTATTTTGAATGGTTCAAGCCCAAAGCTCACAAAAGATATTTCAACCCATTTAATTTTTAGTTGATAACTTGCAATATTTTCTTTGAAATGTTGGCATCATCACCAGGGACTGTTACAGTGTGACGAGCTAATAATACAGAACCCATGGAGAATTTAATCCTGTACTTTCTTAGTAATTTACATTTTTGAATAGGCAGTACATTTAAAGTTCTATAACAAAACAAAACAAGCATGCTATGAAAAGTCTCCCTTCTCTTTGCCTCCATGTGTATATATATATGCACACACATATGTCTGTGTGTATGTATACACACGATGCATGTAAAGTCTTATTTTCTTCCTTTTTTACACAAAAGATTGCATATTATATGTGCTGTGCTGCATCTTGTTTATTTATTTTTCATTTAACAATGTATCTTGCAGATCTTTCCATATCAATTCACAGAGGGAGTCCTCTTTCCTTTTTGCTGCCGTACAGTATTCTACTGTGTGAGCATACCATAACTTACTTAACCGGCTCCTAAAAATAAACTCTTGGGTTGTTTCCAGTCTTTTGCTACTAGAACCTTGTACATATAGCACTTCCCATATGTGTGAGTCTGACTGTAAAATAAATTCCCAGAGGTGCAATTGCTCTGTCAAAGGAAACTTGCATTTGTGATCTTGATAGATTTTATCAAATTGTCCATCACAGGTATGTGACCAATAGGTTCCCATCAGAAGTGTATGAGAGCATCTGTTTCCCTACAGCCTTCCTAGCAGAGTGTTTTGTTGGCTGGTCACATCATGTGGTGGCAAATGTCCTGGGTAAGGGCATCAGCTCTGGGACAAAGCTCTACCTCCAAGGGGATCTTCAGTGCAGGAGAGGCAGTGGTCCCTGGTGATTAAGCCTCTGAGTCAATCTGAACTCCAATCCTCAGACGAATCAGTTAATCTCTCTCTGTTTTCATCTGCAAAATGGGGGAAATAATACCATCTTCACTGGGTTCGTTGTGAGGATTAGACGCCACGACGCGTGCTTCATGCAGGGCCTGGCATTTGGCTGTGGGAAGCTGGCTCTGGCCTAAGCAGCGGGGCGACCTTGGCCAAAGACCCCCCTGTCTGAGCCCCTGTCTGTTTCCTCTCTCGTCAGGGAAGGAGCTGGGCTCGTGGGTCTCTCAGGACCTCTTCCTAATCCAGGGTCTGATCTGTCTTCCCCAGCAGCTTGCACGACCTGCACTCATCCCTCCTCTCTTATGCTCATCAAAGGTATCCAGGAGTCTCCTGTGCCGAATGGGCACTCACTGCCGGGCAGAGATTTCCTCCGGAAGCAGATGCGGGGAGACCTGTTCACGCAGCAGCAGCTGGAGGTGCTGGACCGCGTGTTTGAGAGGCAGCACTACTCGGACATCTTCACCACTGCGGAGCCCATCAAGCCCGAGCAGGTATGCCCTCGACTCGCTGCCCCCCGCACCCGCCACCCGCACACAGGCCTGGGTGGCCCGCCCGAAGGCATCCAGTGGGGTGTGGGTGAGAGCGCCGGCTTCTATTCAGAGCCAGGCTTTTTGTTCTCGGCCAAACCTGGCCAGTGTAGCATCCCACGAGGACTGGAGGATGTGTCTGGGGCTCTGCGATTTCTTGCCCTGGTGCCTCGTCTCTCCAGCTGGCGGGGCGTGTGCCATGTTTGGCTGCTCCGCCATTGCTGGGTGGTGGTGTCCTTTCGCAGGGCTCTTCGCACAGGGTGGTGTAGCGGTCTTCTGGGCCACCTGAGGTGGTCTTGGGTGATTATCCTGTCAGTCAGGGTGCAGGTGGAAATACGTAAGCACCCGGTGGCCGTAAACCAGGTTATGATGGCAACGGTGTGTCCCCCACCGTCAGCCCTCTCGTCACATTGTCCTGTCGTGCTTTTAGAACTGAATCCAAGAGTCTGTAAATGAGGAAGAGTCTTACTGGACAAACTCGCAGCTGGGTCATTTGCAAGAGAGGGAAGGAAGCAGGAGGACCCCTTGCTGAGCAGCCCCTGCTCTAACCTGGGCCGAGAAGAAGTCACCGCCTGTGGCTGCAGAGATGGGACCAGAAAGGCTCTGCCCAGAGGATCTCGGGGCCTGGATAAGGTCCCCCCAGTAGCAGCTTTGATTCAGGAGACTGTTTCCCAGTGCTCCATCGGTAACAGGCCTTGGGCTGGGTACCTCGCAGGCATGGGGGGCTTCGACTTGGCTCCTACCTGTTGAGAGCTCCCATTTGGTGGGTGAGTCCCAGAGGCCTGTGAGCAGTGACGTTCCCCAGCACTTGCTGGCTGGTCCTGGTGGGGAGGACTGGCCTGCCGCGCTTCCTCTACAGGCTAATCAGATGATGCTTCTGAAGTTTTCCCAAAGAGCCACTCAAAACTATATGGCTGCACAGGCTACCATGGAGAGAATAGGATTCGGAGGGGACCTTGGATGAGGAGGAGTGAGCAAGGCCTCAGGGGCCGCCATCCTATGGACAGTCTGGCTGTCTCTGTGTAGTTCCGATGAGGGCTCTCACAGATACTTTGTTTTCAAGTGGGGAAACTGAGGCCCAGAGAGGCAAAGAAACTTGCCTAAGGCCACCCAGCAAGTCATGTATTCACTTAATGAACACCGATGAGTGTTTATTATGTGCAAGGCATGGAGCCAGTCACTAGATACACGAGTGAACAAGACAGGCTTGGACCTGCCCTCAGGGAGCCTACAGATGTGTGGAAGAATCACAATAAAGAATGATTACTCAAAGGGGAATGGATGACAGATGTGTTAGGCACCAAGGAGGGGATGTCTGAGGTTCTCTAAAGGCATAAAGCAGATGCTGAGCCAGCCTGGAGGCCATAATGGCTTATGCTGAGACCTGAAGGGATGTGGCAGGGAGAAGGTGCCTGGCAGAGGGAATAGTGAGTGCAAAGGCCCTGAGGTCGGAGGGAGTGTGGCAGGAGTGAAGAATGGAAAGAAGATGTGGCTGGGCTTCAGGGAATGGGCTGGGGAGGGTGCGAGGAGATGCTGGGGAGCTGGGCCTGGTCTCGTAGACTGTGCTCAGGATTTCAGTCTTTCTCCTGCAAGTCGAGTGACACCTCCTCTGGGAATGACATAGTCATATGTGCTGGTCAGAGCTGATCTCACACACTCTAGGTCCTGGACTTCAGGGAGAAGAGTCTGTTTCCGTCATGGGCAGCCTCTCCCACTCAGAACCCTTCGGAGACATGGCCAAAGCCACACTCCATCTGACCCAGGAGGAGAAAGAAAAGGGACTCAACCTGGAACTTTCCTTGGATGAGGCCTACATTTCCCTCCAGAATCTGGGAAAAAAGTTATCTGCTAACTTTTGACAATATTACAGAATTTTAGAGCCAGCAGAGACTAAAGAAACAAGCTATCAACCCCCTCATTTTTTAGAGGCTCAGAGAAAAGATAGGGTTTGCCTGAGGTTATCCAGCGAGTGAGGGCCATACCTCTGCACAAAACCTCTGGCATTTCTATTAAGCCCTTGTTTACTTAATTCAGGCATTAGGTGTCAAGGACTGTGCTTCTGTGTTTCATGTGATTCTCATGGAAACTCAGAATCTAATCATAGTTCATTCAGTGTGGAAGGCCCTGGAAGCCTGAGCAGACTATAGGGCTTCATATTTGAGAGGAACCCATCCCAGTACCCATCCACTCCCTTGCTCAGACACTCATAGCTTATTTATCCCGTGTATTTCTTACATGCTGACTGTGAGCCGGGCATAGTGCTGGCACCCAGGGGAGGGAGGGCGGGCTGAATCAGGCATCAGCTCAGCCCCCAGCTTCACAGGGGCCATGTGACGTGGATTCAGAACCTGCAAGGCGCGGGAGAAGGCTCTGCGGACCCTGATGAGTGGAGAGGTCGCCTCTGCTGGGAGCACAGGGCAGATGCTATGGAGGAGGCGATGCTGGGGGAGAGGTCGATAGGCCCATGTAGAAATGGGCCTCGGGAAAGGAGACCTGAATCATAGACTCTGTTCCTAGCCGTCTGGCCGTGCAGTGTCCTTCAGAATGCTGCGGACACGCTGCGGGCCTGTCTCTGTCTGTGTGGGCTCTAAGGCAGGGCCTGCCGGCAGGATAAGGACTGGCTCAGTGCTTTCTGGTTAATCTGCTTCACCTCCCTGTAATGGGCCATAATGAGGAGAGATGGGAGGTGAGGCCACGCGGCTGCCGGGTACACACACAGGCACTGGACTATGAATGACATACCCTGGCTCCCCACTCCCAATCACTTTGGACAAATGTCAGCCAAGCAAGGGGCCACAGGCTGGGAAGGGATGCGCGTCAAGGGTACGGGTTCCTTGAGCCCCTCATGTCCACTGGCGTCCAGCTTCTGCCCTGCTGGGCAGGTCACCTTTTCTCTGGACCTCAGTTTCCATATCTGGGACAGTAGTAATTGTGATTTTGACACCAACAGCACAACAACAGCCTAGCAACAGCGGCAGTTACCTTCCTCACCTATGCATGGTCCTCTGCAGTTTTCAAAGATCTTTCACGTCCATCCTTTCATCAGACTCTCCACGTAAATGGCCACTACACAGGTGAAGCAAGATTTGGGAGCCCCACTTTACAGACTGGAACATTTTTTTTCCAGGCTGTTCGCCCCATTTTCAGGCCCAAAGGGCTTCTGGGACTTGTCGAGGCTGCAGAGCTGGAATCTGACCTCAAGATCTTTTGTCTATCTTGTGCAAGACGGTTACATGGGCCTCTGTGTCCCCGAACAATTCCAGCAGCCAGTTTTCCGACTGGCTGGTTTTCAGAACTGGCCTTTTGCAGCCAGAGTCCGCTGGCCATCCTAGAACCCTCAGATTCTTGCCATAGGCTTGGGTGGTCAAATCCTCCTTAATCACACTCCCTTACTGTCCAGGGGAAGAACATTCCCCCTCAGGGCCAAGTGGGGGCCCCACCTGTCACTTCCGTGAGCTTAAAGCCCACCCTCACCTGACTGCTTTTCCTGCCTGCCAAGATCTGCTCTGGGTGGGTGGGAACTTAGTAAAACTTTGTCCCTGGGTGGAAGGGGTTAATGTATACACACTCCTGGGGCAATGAAACACTTCCTTTTCAAAATGGTTATTGAAAAAGCAATTCTGTTTTCCCTCCATGTGGAGTGGGTAAAAATCACTTTGGAGGAGAAGAGAGAAAAAAAAAAGGAAACAACGGCGGGTGGTCTATGTGCGCGTGTTTCGAACAGTGGAATCTGTTTCAGTAAAAGTCGCATTGATGCTGTCGTGGGTGCTGCGCTCTTGGCGGGAGCTGGTCCCTCCTCCGGCCGCGGCAGGAGGGCTGCCACCGAGCACAGCCTGCCGTATTTACTCTCGGCAGACTATTAACCAACACTAGGCTATTAATCTGGCTTTTGAGCCTTCACTAAAGCCCATAAAAGCTCACAGTTGTCAAATGGAGTTCATTTTAATTTCCTTTCAATCACAGTAAATTATTCAGGTGATAAATCAGCTGGAGCAGCCTCCTGGCTGTAATAGAAACCCTAATTCCTGGCTAATTATCCAGCCCATTGCTGCCAACAGATCAATACGGGAGCAAAATGGAACAGGCCCAGGGCCCTCCCTCCCATCGGGCCAGAGACAGAAAGACAGCTGGGGAAGGGGGACGTGCTGCTGACCTCCCAGGAAGTTCAAAGGTCATGGGGGGTTAAACCGGGAGAAGTCCTGTCCCTTGTCTAACAGGGAAGCCACCAGAAATGCCTCCTGCTCTCATAAGCAGCTTTGCCCTCTGAACGGTGGCATTTCTCCAGGCTGGTGGGCCTGGGGCTGAGCACTGTCTACTCTTGTGGGTGTCCTCCTCCTGGGAAAGGGCTAGTTTGTGTTTCTGAACATGACTGAACGTGGTCATCAGAGATGGCTTGTACCCTCCCTGAGTCAGAAAAAGGATTGGGGACTGTGGGGAAAAAGATGAGGTGGTGGACATGCTTTCTTTCTTCAGGGAGCTCCAGGAGAGGGGATAGGGAGAGAAGGGAGTGAGGAGACAGTGTGCCAGGCTACAAATGGGGGAAGGCTTCCTGGAGGAGGTGTCATTCATGCTGTGCCTTGAGGGATGGGCAGAATCCAGCTCTATGGAGAAGGTAGGCTTGTTGGAGAGGGCATTCTAGGCAGAAGAAACGGTGCGGATGAAGGCATGGAGGAGTGCAGGTTTTGGAACTGCAGGCCTGTCTAGGTGGTTGGAATAGGGGCTGAGTGAAAGTCAAGGACAACGGGCTGGAGAGGCAGGAGGGCCCCAAACACCAGAGGGCTGGAGTGTGGCTGGGAGGAGGCTTGGCTTTGCACTGGGGACAGTGTGCCCTGAAGAGCCCTGAGCCTGTGGCCTGGACGAGCCTGCTCTCCGGGAAGCAACCTTCAGTAGTCCTGCCTCTTGCCCTGTCCCTGCCGCACCGTTGGCTTTCTCCTCCTGATGCCCGTGCTCAGCCAATAGCTCCTCGTGCTTTCCCACCGCTCAGAGCCTCAACCCCAGCTCTCCACCTTCACCACGACCCTTCGCCACCCCCACGGCCCTCTGCTTGCTTGCAGGGTGCTCTGGCTGCCGACGGGCCTGACCCCGCACTGCCTCACGTGGGCGGGCGCAGGCGTGTGCGTGTGTGCGTGTGTGCGTGTGTGCGTGTGAGCACGGGCCTCCCGGGGGTGGCTCTGAATGTGCAGGGTGGTGGGGACTGCAGTTATTATTATTACTTTCTTGATGTTGTTGTTCTCACTCCAAACTTCTGCTCCGTTTCCCTTAATGAAACATTCTTCCAATCTGTTTCTCGATCTATGCTGTCCAGGCCTGGCAGGAGTCCTGCCTGCCCCAGGAGGCCTTCGCTGACCCACTTAGCCCCTACCGACTTGCCTCTTGCCTGAGCTCATAAATGCAGCAGGTTCTAATCATGACTGTAGTAACTGTTGTAGCGACTGTGTATTCATTGCTTACCATGGGCCTGGCTCTGTTCTGAGGAGAACCCTCCTGGCCCCATCTCATTATAAAGTCACAAAACTCCCATTATCCCCATTGTGTAGATGGGACAGCCGAGACTTGGTGAGATCAGTGCAATGACTTAGTCACAGGGACATGGTAAGTGTGGAGCCAAGCTGGAAGCCAGGTCCCCAGCTCCAGTCTAGGCTAGTAGCCACTGGGTTACCCGCAGTTGTAGCACAATCAGGCTGCCAACTGATTCTTCTAGGCGGACAGTGTCCTAGAGACACAATCTGGGGGTCCAGTCTACTCACCCTCGGAGCTGAGCATGAATTAGGAAGTGCTGGGGCTGCAAACCGGCATGGTCTCTGGAGGTATGACCCGAAGTCAGGGTAGTGACTGTCCCCTTCTACTCGGAGCTGGCTGTGCTCCTCTCACTCTGCCCCTCCCCTCACGGGGCTGTGCTCAGGGCCAGGCTCCTCCACTGCAGACAAAATAGAGTTTGTTCAGAAGAGGTGATTAAAAGTCTTTCCTAGGAGTGATGACTGGAGATATTGGGGCTGTTTGGTTTGAAGAAAGGAAGACTTGGGGGTGTGAGCAGGAAAGGAGACAGGATAAGAGAACTTTCTAATAGCCCAAGCTTTCTCACAGTGGAGTGGGACTCTTTGTGAAGTAGTGAGCTTCCCGTCACTGGAGCTTCCCTCTATCCTTTTTCACATATGCTGTTTTAGAACTTTAAGAATTCACAGAGGTGGGGGATTGGGGTGGACATATACACACTGCTATGTATAAAATAGATAACTAATAATGACCTGCTGAATAGCACAGGGAACTCTACTCAATACTTTGTAATGACCTATATGGGAAAAGAATCTGAAAAAGAGTGGATATAAGTATATGTATAACTGAATCACTTCGCTGTACACCTGAAACTAACACAACATTGTAAATCAACTAGAGGCCAATAAAAATTGAAAAAAAAAAAGAATCCACACAGGGCTTGATTAGCTAAAAGTCAAGGTCCTTCCAACCTGAAAGAATGATTCTACGGTAAGCAGAGTGAGAAGGCCTGATAGGAAGAGGGGAAAAGATAGGGGAGGCAACAAAAGCAGAACACCTTTTACGCTGCAACACGGTGGGGACACTGAAGGGCAGTTTCCTGCCAGGGATCCTCACCAGGGTAGGCAGAGAGGCCTGGGGCACAGGGGCCATGGCTCGGAGCGGTGCAGGGCTGGAGGCTGCAAGGTCTTGGGAGGCCAGTGATGAATCCAGTTCCTCCAGGGCCTAGAGCAGGGCTGGAGTTTCTGGTGAAGACACCAGGGCCAGACGTCTGGACACCAGGGGCTGCTGCCAGCCTCACTGCCCACACACAGTACCCGGCATCCTCTGCCCGGGAGTTCAGGGCCAGACCCTGAGGGGGTGGAGTGGAGAGGAGGATGAAACAGACCTGTGTCCTGCCAGCAGGTGCCCCTGCCCACAGAGGGGCTGGCAGAGTGTGAGGCCCAGTTGAAGATAAAGGAGTGACTAATTAGCAGCCCCCAGTAACCTCTCACATAGCACTCTTTCTCACAGCGACCCTATGAGGCAGAGTATATGCAGCATAATCTTCATGTGGTGGATGAGGAAACTGAGGCAGAGAGAGATTAAAGTGACATGCCCCAAATGATGTGGAGAGTAAGACCGCCGCATCCCCTGCTCCCTGCTTTTTGTGGGTGTAGACAGTCCTCTGGAGTCGGCTCCCTGACCTCTGCAGGTGTAGATATCTCAAGTGATTGATTTTATTCAGTAAATATTTATGGAGCACCTGCTCTGTGCTGAGTACTGTGTAACGTGCTGGGGACACAGCACCAACGAAGACGGATGTGGTTCAAGAATTTACCCAGTAGCAATGGAGACAGATTTTAACAAAATATTCGTGCAGTAAAAACAGTGTATCATTACAAGTAATTACAGAGCATGATGGGTGCTGTGAAGAGATAGATCAGGGTGTGCTGAGAGTAAAGAGTGGGACCTCATTTTTTTTTAAGCTCTTTATTGGAATATAATTGCTTTACACTCTTGTACCAGTTTTTGAGATACACCAAAGTGAATCAGCTGTATTTATACATATATCCCCATATCCCCTCCCTCCCACAACTCGCTCCTACCCTTCCTGTCCTGGCCCTCTAAGGCATCACCCATCATCAAGTTGATCTCCCTTTGTTATACAGCAACTTCCCACTAGCTATCTATTTTACAGTAGGTAGTGTTATATGTCTATGCTACTCTCTCACTTCCTTCCAGCTTCCCCTTTGCCCCCTCCACCCCCCCTGCCGTCAACCCCGTGTCCTCAAGTCCATTCTCTGCATCTGCATCTTTATCCTTGCCCTGTCACTGGGTTCATCAGTACCATTTTTTTAAATTCCATATATATGAGTTAGCATACGGTATTTGTTTTTCTCTTTCTGGGACCTCATTTAAATGGGATTTCAGGAATGTCTATCTGAGGATGGTGCCTTTGAGCGCAAGATAGGTAAGGATGATGGAAACAGTATCCCAGGCAGAGGGAACAGCCTGAATGAAGAGCTGAGGCTGGAAATTAACCAAAAGATATCCTGTGGGTAAGCATGGGAGGAAGAAAGCAGCATGCGGTACAGGTAGTGAGGTGGTGGGGACCGGCTGTGAGGGGACTTGTGGACCAGGGCCAGGGCCTTGGGTTTTACCGTGAAAGTAAGGAGAAGCCACTGCAAGATTTTAAACCAAGGAATAGCAGGCTCTAATCCAATATGGATTAGAAGATTATCTGGCTGCTGTGAGGAGACTTGGAGTGTTGGTTGGTAGGCTACTGCCAAGTTGCAGACAATGTCACTGTATCCCTGGGAGTGGTTGTCTGCCCTGTTTGGGGCTGCCCTTCTCTCCAGTCCATGGCAGTGCCCATGGGAGGAGCTATAGGAGGGTGGAGAGAGTCGTAGTAGCAGGAGAAGGGCAAGAATTCTCTACCCAATTCTCCCCAGCGTGAAAGGGGATAGAGTCCTGGAACACTGAGATGCTTAAGCAAGATTTCACTTGATATCCTCTTGCCTTTGAAATGAGATAATAACAACTAACTTGCTGGAATTCTTGCTCCCTAGATCTCTAGAGGCTGGGTGCCTCTACACCACCATACTGTCCCTTATCCTTCTACTGCCATCATCTCAAAGTGACCCAAGGGTGAAATTACATGGACTATGTAGGATCTCAGCTTTGCTCTGAGGATCTTTTTTTTTTTGCTGTGTTGGGTCTTCATTGCTGCGCACAGGCTTTCTCTAGTTGTGGTGAGCAGGGGCTACTCTTCATTGCGTTGCGTGGGCTTCTCATTGCAGTGGCTTCTCTTGTTGCAGACCAAGGGCTCTAGGCACACAGGCTTCAGTAGTTGCAGCATGCGGGCTCAGTAGTTGTGGTGCATGGGCTTAGTTGCTCTCTGGCATGTGGGACCTTCCCAGACCAGGGGTCGAACCCATGTCCTCTGCATTGGCAGGTGGATTCTCAACCACTGAGCTACCAGGGTAGTCTCTGCTCTGAGGATATTGCCTGAAGATGCCCAATTTTTTGCCCAAGAAAAATCACACCTGTTTTGCAAGACTGGAGAATGTTTGCAGGAACACTGAGCAAGTTGCCATAGTGTAAAAGCATGGGATGCATCCCTGGGTTTTCATAATGACTCTTGGGCTAGTCACTTCTCTCTGGGTCATGGTTTCTGCATTTGGGGTGGGGGATTAGACTGGGTCATCCTTGAGATCCATTCTAGCTCTAACATTCTGTGAGAGAGAAAACAAATTGAGAATTCTCCTCTTATTTTTATTTTGACTTGTTTATAGTTTTTTCTTCCTGTCTCTTTTAGATGACAGGCAAATTCTGTGTATGTGGGGTTTAAAGATTACAAGTGAGTTGTCAAAGAGCTGCCTGCACCTTGCTCGGTTGTTCTTTCATTCATTTATTCACTCATTCATCCAAGAAATTTTTACAGATGTGCCATGTCAGTGACATTGACCACCTGTGCTGTGCTGTGTGGCATAAAGTAATAGCAATAGATGCAGCCAAAGGTACTATGTGAAAAATGACTTGGGTAGAGATATTTCCCCCTAAACAATGCTAACCAATATTTGCAATAAAGACAACAAAGATAAAAGAATAGGTAATTCCAGTCCTACTGCTTGTTTGTCTTGAGAGTGCACTGCAAGTTTGGCTTAAGGAATTTGGCTGTTCACCCAGCTCTTTTAAAAAATGCAAACATTATTTTGTAAATTACAAAAAAAAAAAAAAAAAAAAAAAAAAACCAAACCAGAACATAGATTTCTGCTTCTGATAACAAGGTCTGAACTATTGAATGTATATATGTGTATATACACACACACATACACATACTGGTCCTGGATATTGTTCCTAGTGAACAGGGGCTGGAGTTTTGATGGTTGTGTTAAGACAGAAGATATAGCCTTAGATCTGTGTAATATGGGAGCTGGAACTGAAACTCTTGCTAAAAACTTGATACCTGGAAGGACCATATTTTCTATGAAATAAGGGAAACAGCCAGGAATCTTGATTCTGCATGGGACTCAGGGGAGAACCAAAGTTTCCCATGAGAAGTTGAAATCCAACTGTGGCGCATACAGGTGTTGTATCTCACTTTATATTATTCACAAGAAACCCAAGAAGAGAAATTAATGTAAAAACTGGGCTCATATCAGTGAAATTCTTGAGATGCTGAGCAGAAGCACATGAAAAGTTCTCACCCGGATACTTCCACAGTCCATTACATACAACGTACCTGTAGAGTAAATGTTAACTACTGAAGATGAGTGCACAATTAAAAAGTTGCAAACCACAGAAGAGCAAGTTAGGAGATATAACCAGGAAAATTAGTACTCCAAGAACCTAAAATAACAGGCAATCTGAAAGAGACAATAAAATGACTAAAGAGATGAAAAAAGAACTAGAGACATTACAAAAGAACAAAACACCGTGAAAAAAGAATAAGCAGATTAGAACCAAATAAATTTTCTGGAAATAAAAAATTTAGTTATCAAAATTAAAAGTTCAATTGATGGTTTAAATACCAGGGTAAGACACAGCTGAATAGAAAATTAGTGATTTGGGAGACAGAGCTGAGGACATTGTCAGGAATGCAGCATAGAAATCTAAAGAGTTTGGAAATATGAAAGAGAGGGTAAGAGATAAAACAATATTTCATGAGAAGGTCCAATATACATCTAATAGTTACTCTGGAAAAATAGAGAAAATAGAGGTAAGGCATGATTTGAAAAAATAACAGCTAAGGAATTTATAGAACAGGACTGTTGCAAGATGTGTCATTAGATTGAAGAAGCATACTAAATCCCATGCAAGTTAAATAAAAATTAATGCACATCTAGGCAAAACTATAGTAAAATTGAAGAACATCAGTGACAAAGAGAAAATTAAAAGCAACCAGAGAGAAACTATAACTTTAAGATTGACAGGACACTTTTTAAAGAGTCAGTAGAAGTCAGAAGACAATAGAAAATATCTTCAAATGACAAGAGATAATAACAATTGACCTATCTTCAGATAAATGATCATCTAACAGTGAAGGAATAAAACGTTTTCAGACAATGAGAGAGTTTACCACTCACACACTCTTGTTGAGCTGCTAAACAATGTACTTCAGTAACAGATATGAGAGACTTCCAGCTTTGGCACTGATGTATTGCATTGGCCAAAAATTCATTCAGTTTTTTCCATAAGACGGCTCTAGTAGCTCTTAGCCGTCTTTAACTTCATTTGAAACAAAAATTTTGTTAGATTGTATTGTGACAGCTGTCATATCAGTGTGCATTAAAAAAAAACATAAAGATTGGTGAATTTTTGTGTAGCCATTTAATATTGAAGATGGAAGGGAAAAAGCAATATTTTGGGCATATCATGCTTTATTATATCCAGAAAGGTAAAAATGCAATTGAAACACAAAAAATGATATGTGCAGTGTATGGAGAAGGTGCTGGGACTGATCACACGTGTCAAAAGTGGTTTGTGAAGTTTTGTGCTGGAGCCGTCTTGCTGGATGATGCTCCACGATCAGGTAGACCATTTGAAGTTGATAGCGATCAAATCAACACGTTAATTGAGAACAATCAATGTTACACCACTCGAGAGACAGCTGTACCCAAATCAAGCACTGAAAATCATTTGCACCAGCCTGGTTATGTTCATCGCTTGGATGTTTGGGTTCCACATAAGTTAAGCGGAGAAAAAAAACTTTCTGCATGCAATTCTCTACTTAAATGTAATGAAAACATTCCATTTTTAAAACAAATTGTGGCGGGAGATGAAAAGTGGATATTGTACAATAATGTGAAATGGAAGAGATTGTGGGGCAAGAGAAATGAACCACCACCAACCACACCAAAGGCCAGTCTTTATTCAGAGAAGGTGATGTTGTATATATGGTGGGATTGGAAGGGAGTCCTGTATTATGAGCTCCTTCTGAAAAACCAAACGATTAATTCCAACAAGTACTGCCCACAATTAGACCAACTGAAAGCAGCACTCAGTGAAAAGCATCCGGAATTAGTCAACAGAAAACACATAGTCTTCCATCAGGATAACACAAGACCACATGTTTCTTTGATGACCAGGCAAAAACTGTTACAGCTTGGCTGGGAAGTTCTGATTCATCTGCCTTATTCACCTTTGGACTTCCATTTATTTCTGTCTTTACAAAATTCTCTTAATGGAAAAAATTTCGATTCCCTGGAAGACTGTAAAAGGCACCTGGAAAAGGTCTTTGCTCAAAAAGATTAAAAGTTTTGCGAAGATGGAATTATGAAGTTGCCTGAAAAATGGCAGAAGGTAGTGGAACAAAAGGGTGAATATGTTGTTCAATACAGTTCTTGGTTAAAATGAAAAATGTGTCTTTTATTTTTACTTAAAAACTGAAGGAACCTTTTTTGGCTAACCCAATATAAAGAGCTTGGAAGTCATCACTCCCATATTCGCAAAAAGAAATAAAGCTGAGCAAACTGAAAAACGACAACTTTTCTTGACCCATCAGAGAATTAAGGTAGCAAAGAGCTACTGCAAAATCTGGAAAGACAGGAGAATACAGAGAGTTACAGCTGAGATCTGCCAGATTAACATAAAACCTCATACTAAAGATCTGTTTACCTCAGTTTCTGTACCCAGTATGTCCTGTCCAGCTTTCAACAAAAAGTTAGGCAAGAAAAAAACACACTCTGAAGAGACTAAGTATCAAAACCAGACTCAACTATAACATAGGTTTTAGAATTACTAAGTAGGGAATTTAAAATAACTATGATTGCTATGTTAAGGGCTCTACTGGAAAAACTAGACAGCATGAAAGACCAGATTGGCAATGTAAGCAGAGAGATGGAAACTCTAAGAAAGAATCGAAAAGAAATGCTAGAAATTAAAAAAAAATACAGTGACAAAAATAAAGAAGGCCTTTGATGGGTTCACTCATAGATTGGGCACAGTCAAATAAAGAGTCAGTGAACTTGAAGACATGACAATAGAAACTTCCCAAATTGAAGTGCAAAAAAAACCCCAAAAAACAAAAGGACGAAAAAGCAGAGGCACAAACTAAAAACCAGGACAGAACACAATCCAAGAATTATGGGATAATTTTGAGAGGAAGAACATGTGGATAATTGGAATACCAGAGGGAGAAGAGAGAATTAAGAAGAAATATTTGAAGTAGAAATGGCCAAGAACTCTCCAAAATTAAATCAGATAATCAAATGTGGGCAAATTCAGAAAATGCCAAGCAGGAGGTGTAGATACCAAAATATCTAAACCTATACACATTGTATTCAAATATCAGAAAACCTAAAACAGAGAAAAATCTTGAAAGAAGCCAGAGAGGGGGGAACCACCTTACTTTAAGAGGAACAAGGATAAGAATCACAGTGGATTTCATGTCAGAAACCATGCAAACAGCAAGAGAGTGGAGTGAAATATTTAAAGCACTGAAAGGAAAAACCCACCAACCTAGAACTCTATATCTTGGGAAATTGTACCCCCAACTGAAGGAAAAATGAAGACTTTCTGTCAAACAAAAATGGAGTGAATTCATGACCAATAGACCTGTCTTGCAAGAAATGTTAAAAAAAAAATTCTTTAGGGAGAAGGAAAATAATATAGGTCAGACTCAGATCTACAAAAAATAAAAAGGAGGGGAGCCAGAGAAGGAATAAATGAAGATAAAAAATTCTTTGATTTTTCCTATTTTTAATTGATCTAAAAGGAAACTGATTAAAGTAAAAAATGTAATAATGTATCCATATGGTTATAACATATGGATAAGTGAAATTGATGACCGTAATGTCACAAGGGACAGGAAGAGGGAATTGGGAATACTCTGTTAGAACGTACCTGTATTACAGCTGAAGTAGTACAATGTTATTTGAAGGTGAATTTAGATTAGTTATAAATGTATATTGAAAACTCTAGGACAACCATTAAACTGTTTTTTTTTGACTTCAAAATGTTTTAAAAACTGTGATAAAAAACACATAATGTAAAAATTACCCTCTTAACCATATTTAAGTGTACAGTTCAGTAGTGCTAAGCAGATAAAATGGAATCATATGACATATTTAATTAAACCCAAAGAAGGAAGAAAAAAGCAGGTAAAAAGAAATAAAGAACAAATTCAACAAATAGAAAACAGTTACAAACATAGTAGATATTAATCCAACTATAACAATAATTGCTTTCAATGTTAATGGTCTAAGTATACCCATTAAAAGAAAGGGACTGTCAGAATGCATTAAGGAAAAAACCCAGAAACCACAAGACCCAACTATATGTTGTCTATGAGAATGCTATGAAATACAGAAGGAAGGAATGGGATTTAAGAAGCAGTGGTAACCAAATAATTGATACACAAAGGATAATTTAAATAACTATAAAAATAATGACTAGTTTGGGGGATTTAAAAACAAAGTAAAAAAAGACGATAATAATGTGTAAGATTGGGGGTGGGCTATTCTGAATGAAAAATTCTAAGATCCTTGTATTACTCAGGTGGAGGATAGATATATTGATAAACTGTAGATCTGGTTATGTCAAGGATGAGGATGAGAAAATTAAGGGTCATCATTAAAGGCATAGTAATGGAAGGTGTAACTTCCAAACCAGAAGAGGCAAAGAGATACATAGAGTACTCAGTGAGTCCAAGAGAAGACAGGGGAGAGGAAGGAAGAAACAAGGAAAAAGCATGGCCAGCTAAAAATACAAAATTAGGTAGTAGATGGTAGAAATAAATAAAAGTATTTGAGCAGCTCTAATAAACATGAATAGATTGAATTTGCTAGATAATTCAGAGGATATGAAAAATAACCAAAGCTCAGAAATATGCTGTTTATAGGAATTAACCTAAAACAAAATGGTACTGAAAGATTACAAGTAAGGAGATAGGAAAACTAAATAAAATACTATAGAGTAATATCACTCTCAGATGAAATTTAGGCCCAACGTATCCTCAAAGACAATGAGGATCATTACTCAATAAGAAGAAAATTCATAGGAAGATATAACAATCTTGAACCTGTATATACTAAGCAACAGAATCTCGAAATATTTAAATTGTCAGTGAACAAAGGGAAAAAAATCCCATAACATTTTTTGGAGACTTTAACATACCCCTCTCATTAATGGATAAGTCAAGCTGACAAAAAAATTGGCAAGGACATTTGTAAGTTTTGCACAACGAAATTGACAAGCTTGATCAAATAGACAAATGAAAGCCAATTCAAGAGTACATGTGCTTTTCAAACACACATGGAAGAACACAGAGAGATGGACTACGTGCTGGTTGTAAAAACGAATATCAGAAATACCCAAAATCCACATCATAGATTGTCTTCTTTGATTGCAGTGTACTAAAATTACAAATTAATAGTCCAAAGCAAATTACGGTTTTCAAACTTCTGCATGTTTGAAAGTTAAAAAACAAAATCAATTTTCTGAAAAAAATCCATAGGTCAAAAAAGAAATCCTAATGGAAATTACAAAATATTAGAACTGAACAACCAAAAACAAAAACAAAAAACCAGCACTACATATAAAAACTTGTGCAATAAAGCTAAAGTGGTACTTAGAAATGCATAGCTTTAACTGCTTTAATTTAAAATAGAGAATAAAAGAATAATGAGTTAAGCGATCAACTCAAGAAGTTAGAAAAAAAAGAGCAGCAGAGTGATTCCAATTTGGTAAAGCAGAAGTAACACATATGTGTTGCAAAAACATTCAAACAATACAGAATCACACTAAGTAGAAATGAAAGACTCTCTTCCTACTTCTTGCCCAATTTGTGTCTCAGGGAGCCAGTGCTAACTAATAAAAGAAGAGTTTCTAGACTTGTCTGTATGGGTGAGTAGTTGTAGCTATTGTAGGAGTGAATAGACCTCGGCATAGGAATAGTTCAGTGGTTTCATAAATAATATCTTCCTAGTTAGAAAAGTAAAATTTCAGAAAACTGAGGCAGGTGGACAGGAAGATTAACAGAAGCACGGGTGAGAAAAATCTAGTGGTTTTAGCTGTCTGTGAACTTAGTCATGTGGCTGCCAGTGAATGTGAACTCTTCTGTGTTGGTTGGGCCACATCTGTGATGTGGGATTCCAGGTGAGTGCCTCCCCTTAAGAAGGATGTAGACTAATTGGAAGATGACCAGAGGAGGTGACCAGGTTGGAGAAGGGACTGCATCTCTAACATTTGCTAAGCATTTGGTATGTGTCTGGAAACTGTGCTGAACGCTTTATGTAGCTCCTTACTCCATGCTTTATAAAGTGGGTGGTGTGGAATTATTCCCATTTTACAGATGAGAAAACTGAGAGGAGAGAGGACATCTTGTCCAAAGACCCATAGGAAGAAACATGTGGAACCAGATTCTGAAGCCAGGCAGAGCCTCAGGCCTGTGCCTTGAACCACCATTTATCCTGCTGCCACTTATGCCACCCTGCTTCCCCACCCCTTAAACCTGTCTTGTGAGGCACTTGTGGAGGAAGTGGAACTTTCCTGGAGAAGGGAAAACTCACTGGATACACAACAGTGTATCCAACCTCAGAGGGGTTCCCATGGAGGAAGAGCAGACTTATTTGTGTCTCCAGTGGGCAGACCTAGGACCTAGTGGAAATTAGAGAGGCGGCTTTCAACTTAGTCAAAGGAAACTTTCCAAACAGGCAGAACTGCGCACATGTGGATTGGCTGTGGGTTTCCTGTCACAGGGGGCGTCTGGCTGGGGCAGTGTGACCTCTTGGGAGGAAGGCTGGGGAAAGTCTTCAAGCACTGGGGAGGGGCTTGGAAGAGATGACCACAAGATTCCTTTCCAGCTTGGAGCTTTGGCATTCTGTGACATATGGGGTTATCTTTCCTCTCTTCTATTTTGAATAAAAGGTGGATTTAAAAAAAATCTTTTTCTGTCTTGGCTCTTAAGCACAACAGAATGAATTTATTGAAGACCATCACATAGACCAGTCTCAGTGTCAGTGCTTTTAAGAGGATATGGACAATTCTAGGGTCGGGGTAAGGGAATTGGTGATGTCATTACCATTTCAGTCCACCAAAAGGGCAGATAACTTTATCTCCCTGTTGTAATTTCTTCAGGTTCCTGGCAAGAGCCGGCTCATCAGGATGAGGGTGTGAAAGGAAGATGATTAGAGGCTGTGCTCAGAAGAAACTTAGGTGGTGATGTCTTGGAGGTGGACCAGTTCCAAATGACAGGATAAGGTCCTACCTGTGGCCATCCAGGGGGCTGGGTGGGGGGATGGAGATCAAGACCCGTGGAGTCAAAGAGGTGTGCTCAGTGAGGTCAAGGGCAGGTCAAGATGATGATGGGAGGGCCCCAGGAAGGGGGCATCTGTCGGGGGGATGCAGGCAGTCCCCTAACAGTATGGAGGGACTGGCTTGTGCTGACTTGTGGGGTTCTGAGGCGGAGATGGTGTGGCAGGGTGGTATGGGGGAGCAGTGGTCTGGGATTGGTGCTGGGGAACAGTGAGTGTGCAGACTCCTCTGCCTGGCCTAGAAAGTGCCTGGGAGAGGGGAGAGGCTTGCTTTCCACTGGAGTGGAAGTCAGGGGTCTACAACTGCAGGGCTGCTGGAGACGGTAGAGCATTGTGGTTAAGAACACAGGCTTCTGAAGCAGCTACTGATGACTTCACAACCTGTTATGTTACTTTTGAGCCTGGGGAGATTCTGGTAATAAGTGATTGCAGGTTTACCTCCAGAGTCTGTGTGATTCTTCTTTATTCCTGGCATTGAGCACACTGGTCATCATCACTTCCCAGACATTAGCTTTTCTTCTTTTGTGTGCAAAGTTACTATTTTATTTTAAAATATTTATTTATTTGGTTGTGCCAGGTCTTAGCTGCAGCATGCGGGATCTTCGTTGCTGCGTTCGGGCTATTTTAGTTGCAGCATGCGGGATCTAGTTTCCTGACCAGGGATCGAACGCGCCCCCTTCCCCCCCACCCCCCAGCATAAGGAGCAAGCAGTCTTAGCCGCTGGACCACCAGGGAAGTCCCAAAGTTACGATTTTAAACCTACTTGGCTTTACCACTACTTTAACCTCAGTTTTCTCATATAATGGGATAATAACAGTTCTTGTGTCGTTTTGGTTGTACAGATTAAATGAGATGCACGTAAAAAGAGCTTAGCAGAGGGTCCAGCGCATAATGGACACTGGCTCAGTGTTCCTTCTATTGCTGTTGTTATCGGCATCATCAAGGAGCGCTTGTAACAGCTGAGGTTCCACAGGGCAGAGAGACAGCATCGTGGTGGGAAAGGGGCCAGGGCTGGATGGACAGGAGGCGAGTGCGAGAGGAGGCACAGAAACGTACCAGACGCAGCGGCAGAATGTGCTCAGGCGTTGCTGGGAACTTTCTCCTCCCCAGGCGTTCCCCGTTTTCACTGTTTGCCTGGCTGCGGATTACACAGGCAAATAAGCTCCAGCTTTGAGGGGAAAGTCCTATTAAAGTCATCAAAATAACAATTTGTATCACTTTTAGAATTTCTGCCTGGGGAGCTAAGAAATCTCCGTAATAAATCATTAATTCTGGGTTGTGTTATAAGAATCTTCCCTTGCAAACAAACAAATTAATATTTCCCTTTTGGTACAACAGAGGGCAGGAATTCTCCAGTCCCCTAGATCTGTCTCGAAGGGAGAACAGGGTATTCCAACCCAGACTCTGGTACTTCTGAGCTTGTGAATGTCCCTCCTGGCAGGAGGGGCTGGAACTGCCAGCACCTGTGACCGGGCTCTCGGGGATGCCTGCCCGGCCCCACATGCCCAGCCTGTCTGGGAACTCGGGCGGCACTGCACTGGTCACCCATGCTGGCCACGGGCAAGGGGGTTCAGAGTGAGGGCTCTGGCGTTCGCCTGGTTCTGGAACCCGGCACCTGTACCTACTGGCTGTGTGATCCTGATTGTGTTGCCCAACCTCACTGAGGCTCGGTTTCCCCATCCACGAGAGGTAGATGGGGTTGCAGGTGTGCCCCAAACAGAGAGTGTGAGGACAGAACGGGAGGCTTGTGTGTGTAAGGTCTTGGACAGCTCTTGGCACATGGAATACTCAATAGATGTTTTTTATCCTTATTATTTACATCCTTAGAAAATGCCTGAATGATACAGACAAGGATCCTACCCCCACAGAGCTTATAGTCGGGGTGGGGGTGGGGTGTTGTGCAGGAAGCGGGTGGAAAGGAGGATGAGTAAGAGGTGCTGGGAGGAGAAGAGGAAGAGTGAAAGCCCAGAGTCCTGTGTGTGTATAGTCTGGGGAAGGGGGAGTAGTTTCATGTGGCCAGAACATGAGAGCTGGGTTTGATGACTCTGAAAAGCCCATTTTAAAACACACACACACAGATGCTACAATATAATAAAATGTAATAATATAATATAGCATATAAATAATAATATAATATCTGGACAGTACATATGGGTCGATACTTTGTATTATCTCATTTAATTCTCATAACAAACCTTTCCAGTTTGGTGTTTATAGTCTTCATTTAAAAGATGAGGAAACTGAAGGGATGATCCTTGATATACAACAAGGTTTAAATTTTTTTACATTACATTTGGCTGGCATGACACATGTAGTAGGTTTGGTTACACAGTGTGGTTTTTATGTCTTTTCAACTCAGTGCTCATCACTTTTGGATGTTGGGGTGTGAGGATTCCTGGTGGGGCTGATGGGGCTGCGTCTGGAGCTGTGGGGAGGGGGAACATTGCTCCCCTGTGGGACACTCTTTTAGGAGTAGGTGTATTAATTTATACAGATTGTTCTCAACTAATTCAATTTATGAACAGCATCTGGGTGTTAAATTATAGCATATGGAATAAATCTGGAAGAACTCCTGTGCTATCTGTTCCCTGGGGATCGCATTATAGATTCTCTTGCTACTAATCTTTTTCTGGGCTTCTGATCCTCTTTGGAAGGGATACTTAGGTAACCATTTCCCTCCTGTTTTGGCTCTGGGAATGGTTGACATCATTTATTCTTTGTGGATTGGGAGGTTAGGAGCGGAGAAACAGAAAGTGGGCTGTGGAGCGTTCAGATTCTGTTGGGAACTCGCCTATTGGTAAATAAGTTGTCGCAAGTGTCTCCTGGGGATGCCTCACAGCTCACCAGTGACTTCCTGATATCCTAAAATGGACTCTAACTCCAAAGATCCTGGTGAGTCTGTGACCTATCACCAACACCTGGTTTCCCCTTCTGTTATCCAGTTAACTCATTTAATCCCTTCAGCAGCCCTGTGAGGTGGGGACTTTTTTTATCTTAATTTTATAGAAGAGGAAACAGGAACAAAATGACTAAGTAATTTTCCCAAGGCCACGCAGCTGGTGGGTAGTGGTGCTGGGATTTGAAGACAGCCTCTTCTCTCTCATTCTTGAGTTGCCCAAACAATTGGACCCGCTAATCCAATTTGCCAGAAAGAACGGCTGTAGGCCAAGTATTCTAAAATACAAGTTACTGTTTTTAGGACCTGTTTCCCATGTTTGAACAGATTTGTAAATAACAATCCCTTTTAACAAACCACTTGCTTTGGTTATCTTGCAATAGATTTCATCCTAGAAGGTATTAGAAGTGGCATTGATCAAAGCTAGTTGTCCAAATGGAGTTTTATTTCCTTTGTTTTTTAATGACAGAGATGGGAGTGGCTACACCTACCCCAGATATCTTCTGGGACATAACCCTTGTGACAGTGCTAAGAGGAGGAGAACTCTGGGGTCTCCATCGTCTAGTTATCTCTGTGTTGGAGTGGACCCAAAACAATTTTCTAAAGAGATTCCTGTCCCTGCGGCAGGTAGCTGCTCTGCTTACCTCGGAGACTTCAGCCCCAGGTTCCTACCAGGGCCCTCAGTGTTCACAAGAGGGTGTCAGCTCCCAGCTGGGTCTGCCTTGAAGTGTGGGCACAGAGAAGCGTTCCCCCTGCTGCTTGTTAGAATCAAAAACTTTCCCATTGTTATTAGTTCGGATCAGAGAAAAAAATATTTAGGGGTTATTGCTTGGAGAACATATAATGGATGAGTCTTCCATTTATTCTACAATGATTCCCAGATTGGGCCATTCAGTTGAGTAACTGAACCACCTGTATGGTCCCCTTAGAGTTGCTTTTACTGAGTTGCACTTTGAGGGTGACTCCTGAACCTGCATGAGGGACACCCTAAGAAACAACCAGTGTTCATCACCCCTGAGTCTGGAGGAATTCATGATTTCTCAGCCAGCTCTTTAGGGAGGGTCTGGGGAGAACCCCTTCTTCGTCTTAGAGCAGTGAGAACCTGGGAGTAATGGACAGTTTGCATCTCATGGACTCTGTGAAGTAACACACCAGGTTCCTCTTCTCTAGGTGGCAGTGAGGAGGGCCAGATGTGGTGTGGATTGATGGTGGATTGAGGGCTTTGATGGTGTGAATTGTGTGGTGTTTGAGAGTGTGGGCTCTGGAGCCAAAGTGCCTGGGTTCGGTCCCAACTCCATTGTCTACTAGCTGCGTGGTCTTGGGCAGGTTTCTTGGCCTTGCTAAGCCTCAGTTTCTTCATCTACAAAATGGGGGTAACAAGTGCTTGCCTTATAGGACTGTGTGAGGTTTACGCGAGGGTCCCTGTGCAGTGCAGGGCCCACTCGGGCAGGTCTTATGTGCTCACTGGTGGCTCCAGCTGACTAGTGTTGGTTCCATCCTACACTCTCCTCTTGCTTGCCTTTCTGCCTTTTCCTGCCTCCTTGTATTTTTTTGCCCCATCGTGAACTGCCTTATATCTTTTCTGGAAAATGATGAGATATGAAGAATGAGTGAACAAATAAATAAAGTTAATACAACAATCGCTAACAGGCACACTTGTTTGGACACTTGTTTATTCTTCTCTCTTTCATGTATCTTTTCTGATTTTATTATGAAAATTCTCTTGCAGTGTTATGTTACCCTGAATCCTTATACAGAGATCCCTAGGCCTTCCTTTTGGGTATTTTTTTTTCTTTTTTTTAAAATTAATTAATTAATTAATTATTTTGGGGGGTACACCAAGTTCAATCATCTGTTTTTTTTTGTTTTTTTTAAATTTTTTTTATTTTTTGGGGGGTACACCAGGTTCAATCATCTGTTTTTATACACATATCCCCGTATTCCCTCCCTTCCTTGACTCCCCCCACCTCGAGTCCCCCCCACCTTTTGGGTATTAAATAGCTTGCAAGGAGGTGGCTTTGTGTGGGTGTGTGTGTGAAGGTTGAACGAATCCACAAATCCTCAGCGTTGTCTTTGGTAGAGTTGAAGTAAGTGAGGAAGATTGGCTTTATCTTACCATGAAGTTCTGAATTTTAAAGGACATGTTGGGTGGTAAAACTCCAGGCTCATGTTCTGGAGGCTGGGCATAGCCATTTAAAATGAGAGGAAAGGATGGGAAATGAATTGGAGCTAATGCCTGTGGATGTTAGGAGCACTGGGGAGGATCTGGGCACCTCACACCCCCTCTCTCTGCTGGAGCTCCCCTCTCAGACTGCACCCATGTCAGATAATGTCCCTGTCATTTGGTCGTCCTACAGACAGACTGGAGAGCCACCAGGCAAGCCGATCCTATTCATGTGACAGGGAATGGGGAGATAAGGGTGTGAAGCAGTTGATGTGGGGATGGTGCGTCTGAGCTGGAGAAGAATACATGGATTTGGCTGAGATGGGGCAAGCCCTAGAGGAGAGTAAGCTAAGACAGAGCAGGCTCTGGGAAGGGGGAACCGAGGGCTGGGTGCAGAGGAGGTGGCTGGGAGAGAAGGGTCAGTGGGTGGTCCACTTTTTGCAGCCTTCCTGGGATAGAATTGGTTGTGCTGAAGGTAGCTGACCGGCCATGAGACCCTGTGCATTGGCCATGGCCTTTCGTGGCAACTGGTGCTCCTGTGCCCATGCACCTTGGGAAAAAAGCCAGCTTGCACTACTGCTAGCAGTGTCTCTGCTAAAAGCTCTGCTTCCAACATCAGCATTTGTAGCTGAATGATCTAGGTTACAAGTCTATTAATTGTGTGATCATGGGAAATTCACTTCATCTTTCTGTGCCTCAGTTTCTGCATCTGCACAAAGGAAGAGTAAAAATGACAGTACCTCTCTGATTGAGTTGGAGCAAAGCTCAACATAAAAGCTGTGTCCACATCTAAGCACAACCCTTGCAGCCTAGCAGGGGTTTGTATAGGTACCCATCCTGGATCTTCTTCAAGGCCCACCCAGCACGCCAGCGGGGGATTCTGTCCATGTAAGGTGCTCAGAAGTTTACTGACTGCCTTCCTACCTGTGACCTTATTTGATCCCTGTCCATGCTTTTGGGATACAAAGGGCAGATAGACACTCCTATTCCCGTCTTGCTAATGAAGCAATTGAGAGCCAGAGAAATGAAGTCTGTTTCTTTCCCGCTCCCAACTGCAAGTGTTGCTTTTCCTGAAACCTGAGCTCTGATTTGGGCCAGCCTACTTCCCTGAAAGTAGGTTGTCCCCTGGAGCAAGTTTTTTTTCCCACACCAGGTCTCAACTTCCCATCTGAAAACTGATGAATGGGGATACCCCACATCCCTTCCAGCTCAGACGCGGTCTGTAGCTGCAGGTCTGATGCAGGAGAGCCTCATTCCTTCCCTGAGCTGAGGAGTGGGGCAGGGTTCTAGACACACAGGTGGGCACAGGAATTTATGCATCTGGCCGCCAGCTGCTGAGTTCGCTGCCCAGAGACTTATGCCAGACAGGCCAGGTGAAGCAGAAGAGTGCAGGGCACCCTTTAAGACAGATGGGGGGCCTGACGGCCCCATGGGCACAGCCATGGCCCTGGTCAAGTCCAGGCAGCATGTGTTCATTGCCACTTACCTGACCAGCATTCTTTTTTATTCAAAAAATGTTAATAGGTAATATATGCAAACGGTAAACATTTCAGACAATATCAAATGTATACAGTGAAAAGTAAGGCTCCTCCTGATTCCTTTTCTCCGTGCTACCCAGTTCCCCTCCTGGGAGGCAACCCCCCTTAGCAGTTTCTTCTGTATTCTTTAGGGATTTACATACAATACTTTGGTGAGGGTAAGGTATATGTGTGTAGATATGTGTACGTTTACACACACACACCCCTCCCCTCCCATTGTTCTGTTTTTTCTTTTCCATTAACAAATATTTATTGGTGATTGTTCCATATGGATAGAGTGCTGCTTCATTCTTTTAACAGCTACATAGTGTTCCATTATATGGGGTATCATAAGTTATTCAACAAGCCTCCTGTTGGTGGCTTCCAACCTTTTCTTTTTCCAAAAAAGTCTGCAGTGGGAATTCCCTGGCGGTGGTTGGGGAACTAAGATCCCGCGAGACTCATGGTGCAGCCAAACAAACAAACGAACAAACAAATAAAAAGGCTGCAGTGAGCATTCTTGTCCATATGAGACTATACCTGCAGAATACGCTCCCAGAAGTGGAATGGCTAGATCAGTGTGTGTGCATTGTGAATTCTGAAAGATAGAACCCTTGCTCTCCAAAGAGGTTCCTCCCTGAAGTGAGAAGACCTGTTTTCCCCAAGTGCCCACCCAGTGTAGGTTCAACCCCTCTGAATCACTGCTAATCTGACAGAAGAAAAAGGATACATTGTGGTTTTAATGGGCTTTTCTCTTATTATGAGTGAAATTTGGCTGCTTCTCCTTTTTTTTTCTAACATATACTTTTAATTGTGGAGCAATTTTAAATTCACAGAAAAGTTACAAAGATAGTACAGAAAGTTCTCACACACTTCTCACCCAGTTTCCCCTGTTGTTAAGGTCATATAACCAGGATCCATCTGTCAAAGTTAAGAAACTAACATTGGTACAATACTAAAAACTAAACTCTGGACTTTATTTGGCTCTGAGCAGTTTTCTCATCTTGGCAAGGGTGAAGTCAATGTATAAGCTGAAGGTGGCACTGCAGGTGCCAGAGCCATTCACCCCCCAAGAGACGGTGGGTGCCCATGATTTACATCATTCTGTGGTCACAGCACAGCCCACAGCCGAGGCCTTCTGGGCTGGAAAGGCGAACTCGATGGAGAAATGATGTCATGCTGTTTCTCTCAGTTCCTTTGGGTGAGAAATGTGGTTTTTGTTAAATCACTGGGTTGGCCCCTTCTTGCTGTTCCATCAGCATGTTTGTGGCGTTCAGTATCCCAGCAGAGAGAACCAGGGTGTGCTGGGCATAGAGGTATGGAACCCCACCCATCAGCTTTAAAAATCCCAGTGACACAAATAGTATGTACTTCTCGTCCAGTAAAATTAACACATCACAGATAAGGCTTAAACAAACAGCTTCAATCTCAGTCCCTTCTTCTCCTCCCAGAGGCAACGCTGTGGATGCCTTGGTGTGCATCCTGTCAGGACTTTTCTGGAAAGCACGAACTTTTCAGGGTGCTGCCAGAGGTGGCTGGAGATGACAGGGGGGCAGGTGTAGGGAACTCTCTCCTGCGTTCTTTGCACGCACTCATGAGCAATGTTAATGTTCATCCTTCCCATGCAGACAGCACTTTATACCGACAAGGAGCTTCACGGCACCCCCCCACTGGAGGGTCACAGCAGTTCTGGGAGGTAGGCAGGGACCGCCTTACTATGCTCTTCTTGGACAGGCCAGAGGTAGCTGAGGCCCACAGCCAGTAAGAGGCAGAGCTATACTCGAACTCCCTGCTGTTGCTTCCTGAAGAATGATAACAGTTGTACCAATAATAATGATGGCAAAGCTTGATCAAGCGCTGATTACTTTGCATACATTACCTCATTTAACCCTCAGAACAACTCTGTGAGCTAACTACGGTCATCCCTCGGTATCCTCCGGAGATTGGCTCCAGGTTGCCTGCAGATACCCAAATCGGGGGATGCTCAAGCCCCTTGCGGTAGGCCCTCGGTATCCACGGATGCAGAACTGGTAGATATTGAGGGCTGCCTGTACTATTATTACGCTCGCTGGACAGATGAGGAAACTGGGGCGCGGAGGGGAGAGGCAGGCAGCCTGAGATGCGTGGAGCTGGGATTCTCACTCAGCTGTGTCTGCCTCCTGAACTTGCAGCCTTTGCCGCTCTGCTCGCCGTCCCCCATCTGTGCCTTTCTCATGCCCTGCAGCTGCCTTGCAATACGGTTTATAATTTATTGGACATTTTCACTTTGTCACTCACAGATCAGCAGTACCTGAGCTTCAGTGTCAGTTCCTGCCTTAATTCCCCTGGTCTGTGCCTCCGTTTATCTCACCTTAACCTGTTTCAGGGCTCTTCTCATCCACTCACTACCAGAGCCCAGGATCTTCTCTCATTGCTTATCTTTAGGGTATTTCCCGAGCACCTGGGGTGCCAGATAGTGCTCCAGGTACAGCAGGGAACAGAGCTGACAAAAATCAGAAACTGCTGCTTTCATGGAGCTTCCATTCTCCTGGAACAAAGCCGGTTTCTGAACTGAGGCCTCGGTGCTTCTTTCGGTCCTAAGCCGATTCTCCCTGCGCTGGGCTCTGAGTGTCCTGCCCTCTTGCAGTTTACTGGGACAGTGGGGCCGTCTGTGTGCGTTCTACAGGCCCCTGGATGTTTTAACTCCCGCTCGCCTCCTCCGGTTGCCCTAGGATGTCGCTGCCGGCTCAGGGCAGTTCCCCGGCTGCTCCTGGAGATCGTGCGCAGGCGTGATTTACTGCACCTCCCTGCGCCACGTCTTTAAAATTACAGTGCCCATTTCCTGCTGAAATAATTTCCACAAAGAGTGGCTCCTATTACCGCAAGAGGCGTGCAGACGTCATGATTTATTATTATTTATGGTCCCCAGGCCTTGTTTATGCAAGACGGGTTAGGTGCGTGCGATAGAAATGCCATTATGCAAATGACATTGAATGTCCTTACTGCGCCTAAATAATTTTTGTGTTGGACGATTAAACCTCATCTGTTATTGATATGGGCTGCAGTCGGGCTATTACAGAGTCCCAACAGTACTTACTCCCAGTAATGGGAAAATTGAGAGAGAGAGCCCAACACAATTGCCTCAAGTGGGCCGTGATGGTCTGGAAGGAGTAGAACATCTCGGAGGCCTGCGCTGAGGGAGCCTGCAGACTCCTCGGATAAATAAGGAAGGCTGCGCCCGGCAATAAATTAAGCCTCGGGTTTGAGTGGGTGCCTTGGAGGATTTGTGGCCTTCCAGTAGCGTGATTTAGCTATTTGATTTAGCCAGGGGACTAGGCAGCCCCACCCCGAATTCCAGGGCGGCCCGTGCGCAGGGAGCTGCCACCGTGGAGGGGAGGGCGCAGGGAGGAGGGTGGCCGCCGAGGATACCAGGCATCCAATCTGCTGCGCTAACACCACGGCTGCCTGCCGCCTGGCCCCTGCGCACAACCGCCTGCCTTCCAGAGCTTGCTCGCGCTCTCTTGCTCTCTCTCTTTTTTTTTTTGACACAGCTGTGAAGTCCCATTTTGATCAGTGTTGATAGCTTATGAATTCCAAAATTGACAAAATTTACAGAAAAATGAGGATAATCCATCTTCCTTAGCAGCCTGTCAGGAGCTGGCCATACTTCATAATCTCCAATTACAGATGCTATTTTCCGACATTTACATGCAGATATTAGAACCAAATGAAAATGAGAAACAAAGAGAGAATGGAAATGCAGCTATTTATATGTATAAAAGACAAACAGGTAAATTCCAGACATTTAGATTGGATTTGGGGTCCCTTTAGGAGGCTGGAAAGAGACAGCTTTGAGCACGTGGGGTTTCAGAATAAAATGGTAAGACACGTGGCCTCTCCAGGCCTGTCCGTGGTCTGGCAGTAGGGGTTAAAAAAAATGGGTCAACTCTGCTGGAACAGCTGGGGATGCTTGGTTTGGGTGGGGGCACAGAGGACATCCCCCAGGGTTTTAGGGGGTCCCTCGGGGAGCACCCAGAGCTCACACTAAGCCATCAAGTACACATACATTTCACAAATGAGTGAATTTAGAACCTTCAACATTTGTTTTAAAAAATGGTATGGGGTGGGGAGGAGTGGTGGAGGCAGGAAATGCCACTAGAGTCACCTCCTTCTCCAAGGCAAACTTCAAAAAGTTGGCACAGTCTGGTGACCAATTCATAAACTCCCCTTGAGTAGAAGATGCAGGAAAGGCTCTGGCCAGGTGCACAGGGAGTTGTACCAATCAACTTTTAAAATGGGATATAAATAATAAACTTAATGGGGAGAGGAGTTCTGATACATACCCGCTCACTTCTCAGCTAATCTGGCCAGAGTGGAGGGTCTGGGAGGAGGCTTTGTAATGAAAATGTTCTTCCCATAAAATTGAAGGGAGAACAGCCTTGTTGCCCTCGCAGCTGTATGTGGCACTGGCTTCGGGAAAGCCGGGGATATTAATTAGCAGTGCTTTGGATTAAACTCTCCCAACCATGTCGAATGATACGATTTTTTTCTCTTTGTGAGCTTGACATGGGTGGCAGGGAAAAGTCTGCCTGGGTTTTCCCAGCTTACTGTTATTACTGAACTTTTCTTTTTATGCGGAGGATCAAACCTCTTCCTCTCCTGAAAATGAAAATGAGAGATTTCAGTGTTTTCCTGGGCAGTTGGGCAGAGAGAGGCTGTTATGTTGGAGCAGGCAGAGGAGGTGGAGATGGTTGGATGGGGAGACGTGAACATCTCTGCCTTTGGCTTGAAAGCTTTTGTTTATTTGTGGGAAGCCTCTTTCTAGCCAGCAGTTTTATATTATTTGAGGTTTGATTTGTGGTTGAGAGGTGAAGGAAATAAAACCAGGAGGCTAAATTTAATGTGTGTGTGTGTCTGTGTGTATGTGAGAGAGAGAGAGAGAGAGAGAAAGGAATTGTTAAAAATCAAGTTTGAACCAAGCCTTCAGAAGTGTTTGTTTACATGTCCAGTCTCAAGGCCAGTGGTGTGCTTGTTTAAATAAATTGTAAGTATTAGCACAAAGAATGGTTATTATGCTTTCTTTCCAGGTACAAAACTCAAGATTCATGATTTTAACACATGATTGCAAAACGCAAACATATTTTCAGTAATTAAAAACAAAGCCTCTGAAGTTAATCTTGATAAAGAGGCGTATAAACAGAAACACTATTGTTATTGTGCTAGTTTTGTCTGTTATTTATATCAGCTAAAATTTGGGCTTACACATAATAGCTCAGACCTAAGCCTAATGTCTCCTTCCTTTAGTTTCTCATCTTTCTAAAACCGGAATGTTGCCTCCAGTAAAGAACACAGTGCTTGAAACAAAGCAAATAGTCCGATGCCTGATTTTTCTCTTAACAGCGCTAGCAACGTCACGTTTTCGTTTATTTCTGTTGTTTCCCATTAATATTAAGATTACTTGCTAACGCCGACATCAATCTGAGCATGGCTGTCCTCTGAGTTTATCATTTAGGCTGCCCTCTGAGACTAAGTGGGGAGAATAAAGAATGAAGTTCATACCATCGCTGGCTGAACCCACCTGGAAACATTTCATACTGGAGGTCATTCTTGAGCTGGGACGTGAAAGGGTAGAGAGACAAGCTTGGAGGAGAGGAAGGGAAAAGGCACTCAGGGAGGAAGAATGGCCTTGTCATCGGTGGAGGGTCGGGAGCAGGCAGGTGTTCGAGGAGGTCGTGAAGCCTGTAAAGATACTCCTGACCTAGCAGTTGGTCTCCCTCTCCTGGGCCCCGCGTGAGGTGCTGTGGAGCTGTGGTGAAGAACACAGACTTGGGCATCAGGCAGGACCTGAGTCTAACGCCCCCTGAGCAGCTCACTCCACTCCCTATTTTCAGTTTTCTTATCTGTACCAGGATGGGGTTGATGACAGTGGTGTACAGTGGTGTCTGGTGGTGTTCGGGATCTCAGACTTGGAGTCGCACTGCTGGGGAATGATTCAGACACATTATTTTGGCCCCTTGTGCCTCATTTTCATCATCTGTAAAATGGGAGTAATAATACCCCATAGGGTCATTGTAAGGATTAAATAAATGTATTTTGACACCTAGAACAGTAGCTGGTATGTCATAAGCACCCAGGAAATGCAAGTACTCCTGACTTATTCTGTGTCTGAGGGTTTAGGTGAGAGCTGGTAGAGTCATCTGAATTGGAGTCCGAATTAGCCACGGAGGCCTGGTCCTCTCAGCCTTCTTTTGCTGGTGTTTCTCTTGCACAGTATTTGTTTGGCTCTAGCAAACCTTGGTGACAAAGAGGGCACACCCTCCCAAGGCTGCCTATTTGCCTTTTCAGAATGTTGCCTGTTAGAAAGTTCTTTCTTATGGGGAGCAGAAGGGGAAGAGAGATGGCCTTTGGCCTGAGGAGTGTGTATATGTGAGTGCGTGCATGTCTGTGTGCACTCACACGCGTGTCGCCACTCAGTAGCAGCAGGGCAGAGGTGGTAGGGAGGGCCAGCCAGGCTCACCTCCCTGCCCATACCCTATTGATCTTGCAGTACAGCGGGAACTCTTTTTGTTTCTTTATGGCCCCAGGATAGCCTTTCTGTCCTTCTGCAGTTGGGAAATAAGTCCTAAAGAAAGTGAGCTATGAGCATCCTGGGATGTACCGCACTCCTGTTCCACATACTTTAGGGTGGGGGACCTCCCTTTGCATGCCCCCTTTTAGACCCAGAGGCTTGCATCCCTTTGGAGGTAGTGGGCAGGGAGGCCACTGTAGCAGGCTGTGGGCCCACCCTGAACTGCCTAGAAGAAGCTGGGGGAATCTGGCTGCTCCAAGATAGAACTTCATTTTTGGAAATCTCCCTCCTCTTCTCTACATCAGGCTCTGGATGGCAGAGTCTGAAGAGACCTTGAGGCTCTCCGAACAGGGAGTCTTCCCTCCCTCCTCCACACAAGTTCCCCCCACTTCATCTTCTTATCATTCAGGAGGCCTTGGCTGCTGAGTCCCAGCTCTGGGCCCTGCAGAAGTGGAGCTCTGTGCTCCAAACTTTGTCACTTCTTCTCTTGCCTTTGGGAAGACAAGAGCCAGCATGCTCCGAGCCCAGGGCCTCCTCTCCCTGATCTTCTTGCAGATTTCTTAAGGTTCAGGGTGGGCCCTAGATTCCTTTGCTCCTTCCTTCTCTTCCTTACTAAGCTTCACTCAGTATATGTCCTGCCCAGGCCTCCTGGTAGGACCCAGGTTCAAATCAGGATGCCCAGAGGGCCTCCTCATCTCAGAGGGAGAGCAGGTGCAGTGCCAAAGGACTGGGATCACATACAGAGGACAGATGTCCTAAACCAAGTGTGGGGATGGTACCCAGGGAATACAGAGGAGGAAATGATTTAGTTCTACCAAAGAGACTTATGGAAAGCATCCAGGAGGAGATGGCATTGGAACTGGGCCTTAGAGGACAAGGATTTGGACTGGGGTGAGGATGAAAACAGCGCGAGCAAAGGCATGGAGTGGAGTGACAGGGGCGCTCGGGAGTTAGTGTGTGCGGTGTGGCTGGAGTAGAGCGAGGAGTTTTGGAAGTAGTTAGATCTGTGTTGAAACTGGAAAAGTAGATTGGGATTTGGACTGGGGCCTATAGGGTTTGGGTTAACATTACCTGGAGGCAGTGAGGAGCCAGGGAGGGTTTACAAGCACAGAGCATTCACTTACAAATAGCCTGCTGGTTAGGAGTGGGAGAAAATGAATACTTTAAAAAAAATCATCTACAAAATCACTTTCCATTTCAAATGAGCTTGTGGTGAGCTCTGCATTGACTGTGAGAACAGCATGAGTTAACCAGGTGACGAGGGGACGAGAAAAGCGGAAGCAAGCTTCTTAGGCCCCAAGAGGCCATTAGCTGGAATGGGGGCCCCAGAGAGCACACTCAAGACCAACGTGGGGAGGCCTTAGCACTTTGTTGTAGCCAGAGCTGTGTGGCCACCAAGCGGCCGCCTCAGGAAGTAGTGAGTTTCGTGCATCAGCTAAAGATTAGCCTCCATAACCCTTGAACTCCTTTGGGCCCTGAGATTTGGGGCTCACTAAGATGCTCTATGTGGCCGGGCAGGGCGGGGCGGGGTGGGGGGGGCGTGGTGGGGAGAGAAGGGGGCCTCCGGATGAGTCATTGCTGGAAAAGTTTCTCCCAGACAGAAACCACAATGTCTGATTTCAGTCTCTGCCCTGGGGCTTCCCCTGCTGTCCCGCACCACCTGGAAGTGTGTCTGGGGGTGGGCCGAGGGGCGCCTGGTAGGCTGTAAACAGAAAAGGGAGAGATGAGTCAGTTAAACCTTGCACATCTCTTCTTGGAAGCCCCTTGATTCCACTGCAGACCATTTTGACCCAGGGAAGGGGCACAGTTCGAGAGAAGCAAACGAGCATGTCTCATTCATGCCTAGGGTACTTTCTGATGAATAAAAGCACTTTGCCATCACTTACCCTCTCAGTGACCCTGGGAAGCACCTCTGATGCTGTTGGCAGAGCCAGGCCATGGTACCTGTCCCAGTTCATTTGGTTCCACAGGCGTTTATGTCACATCTGTTCAGAGCTGGGCACTGGGCCAGGAGCTGCTGTCACAAAGATGAGAGAGCTACAGCCCTATCCTCATGAAGTTCACACTGTAGTTGGGGAATGAGGGCCTTGAACAATTAAGTATGCAATGCAGAGCCAGAAGTGCCGTGGTAGGGATGTGCCCACTTTGGGGTTCTAGGAACACAGAGCAGGGGAAATCCGGGAGAGCTTCCTGGAAGAGGGAGGCCGTTCAGAATTCTTGGCAGTTCTTCCCCTCAGATAATACTGACAGGAGCACTTTGTAGATTTTGGAGTACTTTTGCAGGCATCACTTGTAGTTCCTCCTTTCAGCAAACATTTCTTTTTCAAATTTGATTCATCTTTATCTGGTTTAGTGGAGATGGAATGCTAAAACCTTGTTGTTTTTTGTTTTTTTACTCTTTTTTTTAAATTAAACATTTTTTTTGAGATAATTGTATATTCACATGCAGTGCTAAGCAGTAATACAGGGGGATTCTATATACCCTTATCTAGTTTCTCCCAATGGTAACATCTTGCAAAATCACACTGGGATATTGGTGTTGATAAACTCACTGGGATATTGGCCCTGAGGATTAAAAAAGTGAGAATAAAAAGGCCTGCCCTCACGACTTGACATTCTTATCACTCCCTGTGTGCCTTCTCATGACTGTGAGGTAGGTCATATATCCCCACGTTACAAATGAGGAAAGGAGCCGAGAACGTGAGGTGCTTGGCCTGCTTCCACACAGCACGAACTTGGCTGTGTCAGACTTGAACCCTGTCCTCCTATCCCCATGGCTGGTGGGCTTCCTCAGCCACACTCCTGCCTGTCATCAGGCCAGGCCTTGGGGACACACCTCCCCTACTCCAGCTTCTGTCCTCCTCTGGGTAGATGTGTAGGTGGGCAGATGTCTGGTCCCTCAGGATGGGAGTGGTGGGCCTGGCTCTGGCCCAGCTCCTGAGGGCCAGCTCAGGCCCAGGGGTGAGCCTGGAGGGACTCAGCAGGTGACGGGGAAGCCTCGTGGCCCCAGTGCCAGCTGAGGCAGCCAGCCCTGCAGCCTGTCCCCCTGCACTGCCCTGCTTCGTGCTGCCCTCCTTCTCACGTGTCTGTATTTCTTTTCTCCTCCATGCTATGGCAGTGGTGCCCCGTGCTGATGAGACAATACTTGGTGCAGCCCCAGGCAGTCCTTTTCCAGGTAATTTCCTAGGGACCCAAATGACACGCAGCACACACGTTCCTGGGGCATGCGCCTCCTTGAGTCCCTGCTAGAATTCCTTGACCCTTCATGCAGCTTCGTTTCCGAAGTGCAATTCCTCTCAGCCTTCCGATCTTCACAGTCGCCCTGGCAGGCAGGCAGGCAGGCAGCGAGGGGTTAGACGTCAATCTCATTTTATTAATAGGGAAAATGAGGCTCAGAGAGCTGACCCGGCTTGCCTGAGGTCACACAGGTGAGAAAGAGGCAGAGCTGGGGCAGGAACCCCGTGTTGTTTCTTCTAGTTCACTGCTCTTTCTACCACGGGATCAACAGCTGTAAACGATGCAGATAAAAATTAGCTAAGCAAGTCCATTGCCCTCCTGAATCAGTTTTTCCAGGTTGGGAAAGATGACCTTGAGCATCCTTCTAGCTCAGACATTTGAGAGTGCAAGATGTTTTGTCCTCTGGAGCATGGCATCTGAGAGGAGGGCGTGCACACCTGGCAGGGCTTGAACTGGAGCCCTCTCAGGAGTCTATGGCAGTAGGCACAGAAGTTTTTTTTTTCTTTCAAATTGATCCAAACACTAAAAATGTGGAGCCAACCCATCTAAACCATGCTTGACAGAGGATTGCCTATCTTTTTTTTTTTTAACTTTTTGTTTTATATTGGAGTATAGTTGATTAACAATGTTGTATTAGTGTCAGGTGTATAGCAAAGTGATTCCGTTATGCATATACATGTATCTATTCTTTTCCAAATTCTTTTCCCATTTAGCTTGTTATATAATATTGAGCAGAGTTCCCTGTGCTATACTGTAGGTCCTCGTTGGTTATCCATTTTAAATATAGCAGTGTGTACATGTCAACCCCAAACTCCCAGTCTATCCCTCCCACCCACCCTTCTCCCCTGGTAACCATAAATTCATTCTCTAAGTTTGTGAGTCTGTTTCTGTTTTGTAAATAAGTTCATTTGTATCCTTTTTTTTTAGATTCTGCATATAAGCGATATACCTGTATTTGTCTTTCTCTGTCTGACAACTACACTGAGTATGACAATCTCTAGGTCCATCCATATTGCTGCAAATGGCAGCAATCATTTCATTCTTTTCAATGGCTGAGTACTATTCCCTTGTATATATGCACCACATCTTTTTTTTAAGCTCTTTATTGGAGTATAATTGCGACCACATCTTCTTTATCCATTCATCTGTTGATGGACATTTAGGTTTCCTCTATGTCCTAGCTATTGTAAACAGTGCTGCAATGAACATTGGGGTGCATATATCCTTTCGGACCATGTTTTTCTCTGGATACATGCCCAGGAGTGGGATTGCAGGATCATATGGTAGTTCTATTTTTAGTTTTTTAAGGAACCTTCATACTGTTCTCTATAGTAGCTGTATCAATTTACATTCCCACCAACAGTGCGGGAGAGTTCCCTTCTCTCCACACCTTCTCCAGCATTTATTGTTTGTAGAATTTTTGATGATGGCCATTCTGACTGGTGTGAGGTAATATCTCATTGTAGTTTTGATTTGCATTTCTCTAATAATTAGCAACATCGAACATCTTTTCATGTGAGTAGGCAGAGAAGTTTTATCCCAATTGGTTGCATTGGAGCTGACACTCTGTGAATTATTGACCTGAGTTCGTTTCCCTTTCTGGGTTATAGTCAAGGACAACACCTGGGAGCCCTGACGGTCTGGGAGCAGAAGCCCAAAATGATATCCAAAGAAAGAACTCCAAAAGCGTGGAGAAGTAGCAATGTGGAACGTAGCTGTTGCCTGTGGCTGTCGGTGGCTGGGGGGCTGATGGAGGGAGGATTGGGGGCTATGTTCCCAAGGGCATAGGTGCACCAATACAACCCCACTGTTTAGCCCTTGGCTTCCCAAGTAACTATGAGATATGGAAACAGATGCCACTGTTACCAAGAAAAGAGGCACCAATAATGTGTTCTCTCTTCTCGTTCCCTCTCCTGATCTTCCCTCCCATCTTTCTTTCCCTGTCATTCTTTCTACCTCTCCCAGCCTCCATTTTTCGAAAAGGATTTGAAGTGTCCTGAAAGATAAATAATTAAATACATCTACGTTAGTTAAGGCTGAAGAAAGTTCAGAAATTATGCAGAGGAAAGAGTAAGATCATTGTACAAGGCGCCAGCAATGATGTAGTTGTGGTGATTGAGCACTGAATTCGATTGAGCTTCCGGGCAGCCAAGGCAAAGGGGGAGTATGTAGTAGTTTCCAATGTTCCTACTCTTCAATCAGAGGCAAATTAACTATTCATCAGGAGAAAACACTTTTTTTCTGGTAATGAATTATAGGAGAGATTGACATGGAATTTGAAAATTCTAATGGGTATGTCTCCAGAGCTTTTTTTTTTCCTTTCTTTTCTTTTTTTTTTTAAAGTTCTTTGTATGGCTGTTTTCTTCTATTGCCCTTAATCAATGTTGAATGCCTAATTTTCTGTCACAGACCAGTGAAGTCACTTCCCTCATGGTAGACAAGGACATTGTTTTCTGGTCACCTGACTTGATGAGGGGTAGAGGTAGGAGGTTAGTATGTTATTTGGAGCTCTTGTTCAAACACTCCTCAGTTAATTTTTGGATGTTGTGGTGAATGTCTTGCTGCTGGACCATGCAGTCATTCATTCAATAAGCACTTAAGGGGCTCTAGGGCTGTTCCATGCTCTTTGCTTTCAAGGCAACCTCGAGGGAGATAGACAAACAGCCATTACACATGGTGCGAAGTACGATAATAGAGTTCTGTGCAAAATGACACCAATTATGGAAACATAGACAAGGGAGTCATGATTTATTTGTAGGAATGTGGGGCCCAGGAATGGCTGCACCAAGAAAGTGACACTTGAGCTGGGTCTTGTGGGCAATGTAGGAGTTTAAGTGGCTGAATGAGATGGGCCTTCCAGGTAGAGGTAGGACAGTGCCTGGAGTGGCTGAGGAGCTGCTGGTGGAACGAGGTTCCAGGGATCTCAGGAGATTGGGGAGAATGCTGTTGCCTTAAAAATCACAGGCAGTGGACTTTCCCTGGTGGTGCAGTGGTTAAGAATCTGCCTGCCAATGCAGGGGACACGGGTTTGAACCCTGGTCTGGAAAGATCCCACATGCCGCGGAGCAACTAAGCCTGTGCGCCACAACTACTGAGCCCACATGCCGCAATTACCAAAGCCCACGGGCTCTATGGCCCATGTGCTGCAACTACTGAGCCTGTGTGCTGCAACTATTGAAGCCCATGCACCTAGAACCTATGCTCCACGACAAGAGAAGCCACTGCAATAAGAAGCCCACACACTGCAATGAAGAGTAGCCCCCGCTTGCCACAACTAGAGAAAGCCTGCATGCAGCAATGAAGACCCAACACAGCCACGTGCGTGCACACACACACACACACACACACACACACACACACACACACACACACACACACACATACACACATCACAGGCAGCTCAGGGGGACAGACAGTGGTGAGAAATTAGGGAATAATTTCACAGCAAATGAAATGACAGCATCCTCTGGTTCACACAGGAGCAGAGCAAGAGCTGTGGAATCCCACCAAAGAAAGAGATTGGGCTCAAGGCTAGCCCTGCGAGGTGGTGATGGTGGGAGACACAAATGGCAAAGAGCAGTGAGAGCTGATTTATGAATCCAGCTGTCCCCTGAGTCCCAGCTCTTTAGGAAAGTTCTCTTTACCTCCTGGCTACAACTGATGGTTGGGCAATTGGATTTTTGACCTCCCACTGCATGTGCTACACCAGTTAAAGATTTCATGTATTGAAAAGGTGATTCAAACCCAACTGTTGAAGTGACTGGACAAACCCTGATACTGAATTTATTGACTAAAACAAAATCACATAGCAAAAAGGCCCTTCCATCTGGATGTTAAATAAGTTAAGAGGCAAGATTGGCCACCTTCCCACCATTTTCTTAAACCCAGATTGGCTGTGCTTTCTTGGGAAATAGAGGCTTTCCTTCGCAGACCCAGCTGCCTAGCCTAGAGTCTAGGAAGGGGGCAGGCCTGGTACTGGGGTGGAGAGGGCTGCAGGAATGCTACTCTTGGCTGAGATGCTGCCTGGCTCTCCTGAGGATAAGGGTCACTCATTCATTTGTTCATCCAAGTGTTCATTGTGCAAGCTCTTCAGAGTTGAATCCCAGCTTGTCTACTTTTTCATCTCCACCTCTTCCTCCTGCTACTGTTGGCATGTGCCTTGTTTTTGGATCACTGCTGTCTCACCTCTGAGCCTTCCTTCAGCTCTTCTCAGCCTGCAGGTCAGGGATTGCTCAGGTCCAGGATAAATATAGTCTGCCCAAGACGCCTTTCCTCACGACTTCCTGTCCCATGTAAATGCATGGCTCTGTGCCCTTGTCCCTGTTGGGTAGAGCTTTGGGCCCACATATCTTTTCTCTTGGGAGCTGTGGGTAAAGGTCAGAGAGCGTGTTTGGTCTTCACGTGCCATCTTGCATACAAGAGAAGTTCAGTAAATTCTAAGCATCTACTATGCTCAGGCCTCCACTAGGTCACAGGAGCGTAGGGAAGTGGGAGGCACTGTCCCCACCCTGCAGCCCCAGAAACCCTCACAGGGGTGTTCTGACTTCCTACCTCTGCACACGACAATGCACCAAAGGAGGAGCTTCCAGGGAGCTTTACTTCCTAATTTTTTAAGCAAATTAGGAGCCTAATGTCACGACTAAGTCCCATTCTGAGTTGGATAAAGTCTAGACAGTGGCCTTTTCCCAATAACTCCCTGCTGCATGGAATGAAGACTCTGCTGGGTGTGACCTATAGCAAGAAATATATTGTCATCTCTACCTAGTACACACATATCCACTTATATGGAAACAAAGATTAATGAAACAGGATTTACTCTTTCTATGTGTGAGACTCAGAAATTTTCTGTTCTAGTCTACTCAATTTTCTGTTTTAAAAGGTTGGTACTAGCAAAGTGATTTCCTACCTGTTAAAGGGTTAGGACTGGGACTTCCCTGGTGGTGCAGTGGTTAAGACTCTGTGTTACCAATGCAGGGGGCCCGGGTTCAATCCCTGGTCAGAGAACTAGACCCCACAGGCTTGCCACAACTAAAAGTTTGCATGCCACAATTAAGGAGCCCACATGCTGCAACTAAGGAGCCAGCAAGCCACAACTAAGGAGCCTGTGAGCTGCAACTAAGGAGCCTGCCTGCTGCAATTAAGACTCAAAGCAACCAAACAAATAAATTAATTAAAAAAAAAAGTTAGGACACAGTATGAAAATCATTAGGGTAACTGTCAAGATTTTGGAGTCAGATGGACCCAGGTTTGCATCCTGGCTCTGGCACCTAGAAGCCGCGTGACATTAGGTAAGCACTTTCCCTCTATGATAGAAGTCTCAGTTTCTTCATCTGTAAAATAGAAATAACATAGAACCTACCACATTGGGGTAATTGTGAAGATTAAATGGGCTAATACAGGTAAAATCTCCTGGCACAGAGTCAGTGATCGATAAATGTGAGCTTTGGCACAGTTGTGAAGGTTATGGTTCTTATTGTCCTGGTACCACTTGGGACTCCTGCTTCCTGGGGAGTGGTAGTCAGGAAGGACTTCCTGGAGGAGGAGCCATTGAAGAAAGGCAATAGGTTGACCAGGACCCACTACTGTCCCCACAGCGACCAGGAACTCTGTGTGAGCATTCCAGGGCCACTCATTTCCTTTTCCAACGATTCGTTCCCAAGGATTTTTGGCTGGACTTGTTCCCAAGGGTTTTTGGCTGGACCTAGAGCTGACCATGTTAGATGCCTTTGTCTTTCACATTTAGGTCTCTAATCCACCTGGAATTGATTTTTGTGTCTGGTGTAAAGTAAAGATCCAATTTCTTTTTCTCCCCTTGTTTCTGAGTGGATAACTGCTTACCCTGCAGTGTTTATTAGAGTCTCATCCTTCCCAGCTGATTTGTACATCACCTCTCTCATATATCAAGTTTCCATATACGCACGGATCAGTTTCTGGACTCGATTCAGTTTCATTGGTCTATTCATCTGTGACTGTGCCAGTCCCATACTATCTTAATTACTGCAGCTTTATAGTGATTTCTGATGTCAGGAGGCCTGTCCGCCATCTTGTCGCAGCTGGGCTGGCTTTGGGTCCGTGCTATTCTCTGCATGTTTCAGAATCAGGCTCTGCTAGAGATGGGCAGGGAGCCCAAGAACTCTGGACAAGAATCCATCTCAGGGTGCCTGGGCCTGCAGTACCTCCTGGACTCACTGCTGCCATCCACCCCACTTGGCATTAGAGCTGCTCTGGAAGTACTTTCTAATTCATTTTCAGAGGAAAGTGCCAGGAATGTGCCTGAGTCTGAGTCCCCTCTTCCTGCCACTTTCCTGGTGGCTCCTCTGGTTTCCCTCCCAGTGGCTCAGTCCTCATCATCCTACCCAGGGTGGCTGCAAACTCCTTTCAGAAGACTGCTTGCTTCCCTGTCCCTGTCTGCCAAGCACATAACCCTAGACAGACAGAAATGTGTCTTCCATTGGCAGTGCCAGGGTGGTAGAGGAAATGCCCTGCACCAGAGCTTGGCACAACCAAATTCTTTGGCTTAGTTGTTTGCAAATGTTTTCTTTACCTGAAGATGGGCCTGGGGGGTGGTGTGGGAGGAAGAGGCCTGTCACTCATGTTTATGCTGTAGTCTGTCCTTGAGTGGGAAGACTGAGGTTGGCATCTTCGAAACCTTCCCTGGAGATCATTCTGACAGTGGTTTGAATGCCAAGGAAATGACTCATAGCAAGCTCCGATTTCATGAAATGGCTTAAAGACAGGGGCATGACTCATGGGCCAAATGCACATAGTTGGTGTGGACTTGGTAAAGCAGATGTATGCACCCTATGGTTTTCAGCATGCAGTGTTTACATGCTTCCAGAATTCAAAGACACTTGCCAACCGTGACTCATATGTTTTGATATATCGGCTTTTGGGTGAGAGTTTATGGCGAACCATCCCCTGTTGACCCTGAGCAAAGTCCTCCTCTCCTTGGACCTCAGTTTACTCCTCTGTGAGATGAGGATATGGATTTGGATTGAGTGATGGTCCAATTCCCTTTAATCCTTGATTCTGTGATTCTACATCTGTGGTTTAAGAGCACAGAAATCAGAAAGCTTTCCATCTTCTCGGCTACAGGACTGCCTTGTTTCTGTCTTGTTTTGGTTATGGATGTCTCCCTCCTTGCACTGAGGACGATGGTTGTCTCTGGTGGGGCTGGGGCTGGGGCTGGGCGGGAGAACCTGCAGGGCATGAAGAAGCTAGGTTTGAATTCTTGTGACGCTGCACTGAATCTTGTCCACCTCTTCACCTGGAGAGGCTTGCTGATTCCGGATACCTGTCTTGCTCCATTGAGCTGAATCTGCCCTCTCAGTCCCGGGGGTCCGTGAGCCCCCTGGGAGCCTTGGCGCTGGCATGGGCTAGCTAGCTGAGCCCAGAATGCAGCGGTGGCATTTGGTTGGGGTGCTTTGGAATCTCGACGCTGAGACGTCTGTCTTGTTTTCTCTTTCAGACTGCCGATTATTCCACCATGGCCTCGCTGGCTGGAGGGCTGGATGACATGAAGGCCAACCTGACCAGCCCCACTCCTGCCGACATCGGGAGCAGTGTGCCCGGGCCGCAGTCCTACCCCATTGTGACAGGTGAGGGCACCTGGGGCAGGGGGGGTGAGTGGCGCAGAGAGAGAGAGAGGACGTGTGTGTGATGAAGAAAGTGGCTTCTTGGTGCTTTTGGACTTGATTGGCCATCTTTGTTTTAATGAGGTTATGAGGTCCTGGAACAGGTCATGGGGGGGACTGTTGGGGCCAGGAGTTGTGGCTTCGATGAGACACGGCTGTAGACGCTCTGATAAAGCCAGGGGAGAGCAAATGGCAAATGAATGATGGGCTCGGGGCGGCGGGGGGGCGGGGGGGAGCAGGGAAGCCTTGTGTCAGAGGGGCTGGGTGATCTCAGGGCCCCTACAGGTGGGGCTGAGTGTTCAGAGGACTGGGACTTAGCTTTCTCCAGAGAAAGGCAGCCCTGCTTGGCATCAGCCTGGAGGGTGAGTGGGATTCCTGGCAGATTGTCACCAGGAATTTCAGATTTCCAGGCAGAGGTGGAGTTAAGAAGGGCAGGAGGTTTAGGCTGCCTTTCTGGAAGGCTCGGGACCAGCTGCTTTAGCTGTCAGTGTAAAGATGAAGCGTTAGGGCCCTGGAGGCACATTGCTGGGTTTGAGCTTGCCATTGACTAGCTGTGCACTCTTGAGTAAGTTATATAAGAATTCTGGGCTGTGGTTTTTAAATCTGTAAAATGGTGATAGCACCCAGCCCACGGTGTTGCTGTGAGGATTAATGCTGTCAATATATGAGGTGCTTAGACTCTGGTCTAGCACACACAGGCACCCAATAGTGTCGGGATTATTACTCCTCTCATGGTGGCTGCTCACGTCAGGCTCCCGGCTGTGAAGGGGCTGGACCAGGAGGGCGGGACAGGCAGATGCCCCGCCCTGCTCCAGCAGCACTGGGATAATATGGACTCAGCCACCATAATACAGACTCAGCTACCAGGTTGTCTGATCATGCAGGCAGGAGGCAGTCTTGGATACTGAATAGACAGACCGTGGGAGACTGGGGGTGTTGCACTTGGGCAAGAGCCTTGGAGTCCAGCCTGAGGTAGCAGGATATCCCTGTAAGCTGGTAGGCAAGACACAGAAAGTAGTGACAGAGGCAAGGGGTTCTTAGAAATGTGAGTGGGTTGTGGCTGCATCAGGGCTGGATTCAGTTTAGAACTTTAAGAAAGGAGCCGGACGAGGCAGGGAGGGCCCAGCTCTGAGACTGGAGCTCATGGGGCTCAGACAGGATCAGCTGGGGCTCTGTTTGCAAATCCGGGCACCGCATGGGGATCAGTTAAAAGGCAAGAATGACTTGGTCCTCTGTCTACCTGAGATGGGTCAGGAGCCTGGAGGGCAGCTGAGCCTACAATGCGGGGGGGGGGTGTCAGTAACGGGGCAGGGATCGGGTGAGGGGAACCTCAAAATGAACTTTTACTGACATCACAGGTGTCCCATGAGTCCCCCCCGGGGTCATGAGGGTCCATGACAAGACCTCTGACAGCATCCCCATTTTACAGATGCAGAAATCAAGTCTCAGGAAGGGGCAGTGACTTGCCCAATATAAGGGGTAAGAGGGAGAGTTGGAGCTGGCCTTCAGTCTCCTGGGTCTTTATTCTTTTCAAAGAAGTACAAATAATTGGGTAGGTGGGGGTTGTAGAGGAGAGAGAAGCCTGGACTCGTTAATAATAAGTCACTCAGTAAGTCATTTTCCTGAGTAGTTATGGAGTACCAGACATGCTGCTAGGTGAACTCATTTTACCCTCGGAGGAGCCCTGGTTTTACCCTTGGAGGAGCCCTGGGAGGTGGGTACTATTATATCACATCCACTTCATAAATAAGGAAAGTGAGGCCGGGGCAATTAAGTGGCTTGCCAGAGATCACAGCTAGTGAGCAACAGAGGGAAAATTGAACACCAGGCTGGTACAGTGGGCCACGCGACCACACAGGTAACCTGGGGGCTAATCCTGGCGCTGTCACTTCCTTGCTGTGACTTTGGACGCACCTTGAATGCATCCAAATGGTCCTGGTCTCTCGGGACCCTTGTGAGGGTAATGTGAGATTCCCGAGGGGGCTGCTCTGCAGAGGTAGGGTTTGTTATTGGGGTTGGGGTTCACGGGTTTAGGTAGATCACAAGAAGACATATTGTACCATCTGCGCAAGCCTATTTAGGTGGAAAATAATCCAGTAAGTGTTGGCACTTTTTATCAATTTGAGTCAATGTTTAAAAAATTTAAATGTGGATCTCTGACTTCTCTTGAAAAATCAGAAGATCTGGCCACACTGGGCCGTATTCCCAAATGGTTGTGGTAGGCGGGGGCTCAGTGGTAGCAGACCCGCAAGACAGCCCGCCCCCCACCTACTCTCTCATTATCTTACAAGCCTAACCTGGAAAGGAATTTGAGTTGAATACCCTTGATCTAGAAAGTTGGTGCTAAAAGCCAGCTGAGTGGTTTAGCTGTCCAGAGTCTGCACAAGGCATGTCTAGGTGTGGATTGTGTTTTCGGGTCAACCCTTGACCAAAGACTTATTTGTGTTTTGATCTATCTATTTTAAAGTCACATCGTAGAGCAGAAAAAGAATGTAAATATCTCAGACCGAATTATGCCTAATGTTGAGATATTAAAATTATTCTAATTATAAATATATGATACTTATATAATAGTATAATATTATAAGTATAACCTCTAGCTTTCTTATAAGTAAACAATAGCTAGCTAGAAAAATAATAGGGGAAGACATTAACAATAACAGCAAAAAAAAAAAAAAAGAGAGAATGCTAAGGAATAAACTTAACTTTAAAACTCCACTAAGGGACATAAAAGAATCAATGGAGAGATACCACTTGTTCTTAGATAGGGAGACTCAGTATCATGAAGATGTCAGTTCCCCTGAAGTAATCTATTAATTCAAAGCATTTTTAATCAAAATGCCAACAGAACTCTTTAAAACTTGTCAAAATGACACTAAATACTGGGTAAATAAACACTCAAGGGTAGCTAGAAAAATTCTGAAATAAAGAAATTAGTAAAATAGCATATTTTAAAATGTTATGATAAAGCTACAACAATTAAAACCATTTGTTACTGAAAGTGAAGTAAATAGACAAATGGAACAGCATAGAGAGTCCAGAAAAAGATACAAATATATGTGGGTGCTTATAGATATAGCATTTCAAATCAGTGGAGAAAAGACAGATCATTCAGTTAATGGTATTGGGACAACTGGGCCTGTTGGATCCATACCTCATTCGCTGTATCAAAATAAATTCCAGGTTGATCAGAACTTTAAATTTGAGGAATGAAAACATAATAAAACTGAAAAAAAAAAAAACCAACACAAGGGAAATTTTTTAATAACCTTAGAGTGGGGAAGCATTTTAAAATCTGTTCCAAATGCAAAAGACAAAGAAAAAATTATATAAACAGCTGCTTAAAATATAAATATTTTATATGTATGTAAAAGCACCCAAAAAACAAAGAATAAAACTTTTTAAAAAGTGGAACACAAATGACAAAAAGCCAATTTCCTTGATATATAAAGAGCTTTTTAAAAACAAATCAGGGACTTCCTAGGTGGTGCAGTGGTAAAGAATCCACCTGCCAATGCAGGGGACATGGGTTCGTGCTCTGCCCTGGGAAGATTCCACATGCCACGGAGCAACTAAGCCCGTGCGCCACAACTATTGAGCCTGTGCTCTAGAGCCCGTGAACCACAACTACTGAGCCCATGTACCGCAACTATTGAAGCCCACACGCCTAGGGTCCATGCTCCACAACAAGAGAAGCCACTACAATGAGGAACCTGCGCACCACAATGAAGAGTAGCCCCCACTCACAGCAACTAGAGAAAGCCCGTGTGCAGCAACGAAGATCCAACGCAGCCAATAAATAAATAAAATAAATAAATAAATTTAAAAAGATACATACATAAAAAACAAACAAAAACAAATAAGAAAAAATCAGTAGAAAAAACAGGTAAGACAAATGAACAGGAAAAAATGCAGATGTCCAATGGCATATGAAAAGATATGCACCTGACATAATTTTAAAACTACAAATTAAAATAATCATGAGCTACTTTAATAAAATCCATTCACTTATCAAAGATTGAAATGTTTCTTGAGGTCCATTGTTAGAGAGGTTATGAGAAACGGATATTTCCATACACTGTTATAGGTGTATTAATCAGTGCAATCGTTTTTGGAAAGAAATTTGTCAGTATCTATCAAAATTTTAAATGGACATACCTACTGTCTAATCCAGAACTTTTATGTGCACTTTAAGGACTATCTCACAGACGTATTCACACAGATGCACAGTGATACCTAAATCTGTATCATAATGATGGAATTATTTGTAATGAAAAACAAACAGAAAAAACTCAGTGTTTATCAATAGGAGCTGGTTAAATGAATTATGGCTCCCTCACACAATAAACTACTCTGCAACCATTAACAAGAATTAAGTAGAGCTATCTGTGCTGACCTGAATAAATGCTCGAGATATGCTTTTAAGTAAATAAACAATTTGTAGAATAATATGTTTTGTATGATCCCATTACTGTGAAAAAAATATAAAAGACACAGTCACAGAGGCATGGACACACATACGTAGATCAGAGGCTTCGGCAGGAGAAGATCCCCAGCCCCTTCCCCGGCGTTATGGGGCCCTGTCGTCTGTGCTGGAGCCAGAGTTCTCTGCTCAGGCCCAGCCAGTGTCCCCTGGGGATAACAAATAGCTATAGTGCCCCTTTACGCTCCTTAAAACTAAGTTCATAAAAAATATAGCCTATCTCCACAAGTAACTTCAAAGAAAATCAAAATAGTGCCCTAACTATGAGATAAAGGAGAAACTAAAGTGAAATTGTTTATCACTAACTGCCATGTACTTTGATAAGTAAATACTCTGCGTGTCTAAACTGCAAGACTTCATGGAGTAGCCCAGCGCTCGCCCCATACACAGAATCAGGGTGAATGCAACAATCCTGGACACAGACTTACCATGTTTGACATACTGTGAGCAGAAATTTACCAAGAGGGGAGGAACTCTTGGCAAAGTTCCAAGTAAAACAAAGTATGAGCTTTACTGGATTTACCCGGTAGTTATATTCCTAGAAAATTCAGTGTATATTAAGACCATGGAAACTGCCAGTTCACATTTTTACGGAAATGAAGTTCCACTCTAGACTTAAGTAATTATAAGCAGATGTCTCACCTATATGAGTATTGGGCAGGACATGACCGCACTGGAGGGTGAAGGCAGATTCTTCCTTGTGTGGGACTGTTCCACCAGAAGCCAAGAATGCCTGTCAACTATATAAAAGCCCCCACAAATTGTCAAAACACCTTCTAGGGGGCCGTTGACGACGCCACTGAGAGGGGCTGGAACACCTTGAAGGAATGCCCCTGACAGCCGTTAGGGTGGGATCCCCCCGTGTCCCCACGTGGCATTGATTTAATTCCACCTGTGCACGCGGATGTGTTGACACAGTTCTGAACTCTTCAGGGAAGAGCTGAGTCTTCTGGCCGCACCCCTTCCTCCCCTCCTCACAAGGCCTGGGGTGCAGCAGGCACTCAGCGGGACTGCCACCCTGGGGTCTTGGAGGTGGCTGGGCTCGGTTCTGCTCCACCCCAACCTCCCAGGGAAGATCTCATTAGAGAACGAGTTGATGTCTCTCCGTCACGTATATGCCACAGTAAATATTAAGTTAAACCCCTGCTCTACCAGCCAGGGCCATGGTTCAGACACTGCTCACCATTTGCAAAGCAGTGACGTGGCCCACCCATTCCTGCATCGTCAGCAGGCCGGGCCTGTCCTGATTGGGACTAATTATCTGCAGGTGTGTCCTTGGGCCACAGGCCTGCTGATAGGGCAGCCATTGTGCCTACTTGCCAAGGAGGACAGCGGGTGGATGCCAGCAAAATACCCAGCAGTCTTGCCCCTGGCTGTGCCCACCTGACCCTTTGCCTGGGAGAACAAAGGAACAGGCCCAGCCCTGTGTCCTTGCTGGCCCCTTCGCCTGAGGGCCATCTCTTTGCATCAGCCGTTGGAATGGCAGGAGGAGACTGAGGGAAGCTTCTCCTGGTAGGGAAACGCCTGCCTGGTGGGTGACCCAGGTCCTGGGGTCTGAGGCATCCTCTGGGCACTGTCCCCTCTAAGCAACAGAGCTCACCCATGGGCCAGTGGATAAGCACAAAGACAGACATGTTGATGAGTCCCCAAGGCCATCAGCCCTCATTTGCTGGCATCCCCCAAGCTTGATGTTTGGAGCTGCAGTACCCCAAATTTGGTACTTGAAAGAAAGTCCACCCTTTTCTTTGTGGGGGCCGCACGACAGGGGATCTGAGTTCCCCGACCAGGGATTGAACCCAGGTCGTGGCAGTGAAAGCCAGGAATCCTAACCGCTAGACCCCTAGGGAACTCCCCTCTTCTGCCTTTTTCATCTGAGCAATGGCTGAGGGCTGAAGGAAAGAGCACTAGACCCAGGAGTGAGAGGAACAGGTTTAAGCCTAGACGTTGCCACCTAACTGTCCTATCCTTCAGCAAATAGATTGTCCTCTCTGAGCTTCAGTTTTCCTAGCTATGAAATGGGGATGACAATTCCTGCCCTGCCTGCCTCCTTTGGCCATTTCAAGGATATAATGAGACAGTGATGGGGGAGGGTTTGAGAGCCACTAAGGGGCCGTCTAAGTGTGTGGGGGCAGGAAAGGAGATCTGGAGGGTCTGGGATCCAGTGTTGGCCCTTCCCAGCCTCCTTTGGGACAAATGTCTGACCACAGACAGGCAGGGAGGGAGGGCCCTGCAAGCAGCTGCTCACTTGGCAGCTGGAGAGACCCAGGTCTGGAGGTAGCAAGGTAGAGCTGGATCTGGGGCTCATCCAGGGCCCTGGCTTCCACAGCCTGCTGCCAATATGTGGTTGGATGGACCAAAAAAAATCCCAGTTTAAATGTCCAGAGGGCACTTCTTTGAGCATATAACAGAATATCAGCAGCAAAGCCAGACTGCCTGGCCTGGAAGCCCAGCCTCACCGTATTCTAGCTGTGTGACCTTGGGCGCCTCACTAGCCTCCATGCCCAGAGTCCCCATCTGTAAAATGAGGCCCAGGACGACACTCCCTCACAGCCTTTCTGCAGGGATTTTGTGCATGGTCCGTGCAGTCTTAGCCCGGTGCTTGGCACATGGTAAACTCTTAACGAATGGTAGCTATTCGTGTGTTCCTGGGCTCTTGTACCAAAAAGCCTGGTGAGGTGCCAGGCCGCTCTGAACGACCATTTGTTCATCTCCCCGTGGCGAGCACCTCCTTTGACCTGTTTTTTATGAGCTTTTTTGAGGCTCAATCAGGTCCAACTAAATACCTCTTCACTCAAAGTGAAATCATGATGAAAAATAAAAGCAAAAATACGAAGAATGCCTCCCGTATCCAGGCTGCTGAAAGGTGCTGCAAAAATGAGAATAAAAGCTACAACACGATACAGCACGATACCCCGTAACCAGGCGCTGAGCCGTAGAGCTTTCCTAAGAACCCCATGGAAGATGCTGGGCTGTCAAATTTGTGTGCGTTGGAAGGGGAGCATAACATCGCTAGTTAATGTGTCCCAAGCTGGCTCTCGGGGCTTAGCCGGGAGTACGACGGTGGCCCTGGTTGATAGTCCCTCCTTTCACTGAGCTTACCTGCTGGGGAGAGCCAGACGATTGTCAGCGAGCACAGAAAAAAATGTGCAATGTAATTTCATACTGGCAGGTGCTTAGAAGAACACCGGAGTAGAGAGTAGAGAGAAACTAGGGTTAGGGGCGGTGACAAGAGGGGTAGGAGACGAAGAGAGCCCCTCTAAAAAGGTGGCATTTGATCTGAGACCCCAACCAGGAGAAGCCTTGGGAAGATTTTGGGAAAGGGCACCTGGACAGAAGATACAGCCCTGGGAAATGACTTTTAACTATATGAAAGAGTGAATGAATGAGATGCTGAGAGGGTGAGGCCATTTTTCAGTTCTTTCTCTGCTGCCAGTTGGGCCCAGCCCATAATCAGGTCTCAGGGACTCTGGAAGTTAGTGGAAACTTCAAGGTTGGGTAGCCCAACCCATCACCCAGCCCTGGGATCTATTCTATATTAGGACTTGGTTACCTCTAGTGATGGGGATTTCACCATCTCAAAGGCAAAGAATCATCAAACAGGACTTATCTGACGCTGTTCTCCACTGAAGTGATTTCCTTTTCCACTGGCCAGCCAGAGCGGAGCTGTCGGCAAAGTCCAGGCTGGAGTCTGTGCTGTGAACTCAGACCCAGGCAGTGGCATCCTGTGTCGTCATGGTCCAGCCCAAATAGTGTTTTTTATACTTAAAAAAAAAAAAAAATCAGAGCTCACATTTTAAAGATCAGAGGAGAACAACACAAATGTCTCTGAGTAGGGTACTGTTCAATAAAGAAGGGCTCATCTGTATGAAACACTACTGTGCAGCTGCAGGAAAGAACCGGGAAGTGCTTTATGTCCTGATTGGGAAAATCTTGGAGATACATTATTCATGAAAAGAAGCAAGAATAGTATATACAGAATGCTACCTTTCGTGTACAGAAGGGAGGGGCAGTGGGAATGTGTATTTGTATTTGTGCACGCCGGCACAGAAAAATTCTGGAATAATCCCCGATAACCATGTTTGGGCAGAGACTATGAAGTGGGTGTAGGAAGAGGACTTTATTGAATATCATCTACATTGTTAATTGTTTGAAACGTATATATTAATATATCACTATCAAAAAGTTAAATTTAAATGTGCCTATAAAACTAGGAGATTTAGGGATAAAATGTCTAACTTCTTTACAAAAATTGGAAGACTGCATCAGGGTCCACATTCCCACGTGGCCACAGTCAGGTAGAGCTGAGAAGCAGCCATCCCTGTACATGAGCCACACTCTCCTGTCGTCCCAGACTCCACCCGGCCAGCTTCGCCTGCTCTCCTTGCCTGCTGGCCCTTGTGAGCCTTCGACCTGCCCCAGCCCCTCCTTCCTGTCTCCTCTGACACCTATTCCTGCCCAACAGAAACCCCCCTGTCAGGCCAGGAAGAGCTGACCACCAGCTGTCCAACTGGCCTTGCCTGTCCCTGACTCCAGGCCTTTGCTCACACTGTGCTGCTGGCCTGGAACAGGTTTCCCTGAATAACAGCTCAGTGTCTAAGCCATCCAGTGGGGAGGGCCTGGAGTGCTGAGTGCAAGGTACTTCAGAATGTGTGACAACTCAGTGTTTCAGCCCGGTGCAGTGGTGTCACACTGTCCAAGCCTGCTTCAGGGGACCACAACCCAGAGAGAAAACTTAGCTCCTAAGATCAGAACTTTCCCCAGAAAAACAAGGCTATTTGTATTCCAGAAAAGATTCAAGGCAAATCCAGCTGGGGATTAAAGTATTTGTTAAATAGACTCACAGTTACAGATGCCAGAGAAACCTAGAATTTTGGAATCTAAGTGTTTGGAATGATACTCAAAGGTTCAGAGAAGCCGGAGTTCTGATCCTCTTAAAACCCAAATGAAATTCAAGCATCTCCGTAATTAAAATGCACATCAAAGGAAAATATGATTTGCTTTCAGGTCAGCACAGTGTTCCCAAGAACTATTTGTTGAATAAATGAATTAATATTTGTGTAAAGAGCAGTGTCAATTAAAAAAAATAATTTCAGTGGAAAGTACTCCAGTCGTTTCTGACCTTGTATTTTGTAGGATAAAAATAAACAAAGCTGGATGGCCGTCCTGGTAATGCACTCATAGATTTTTACACTTGCGGGCAGCTTGGAAGCCGACCTTTCCAAATAGCCTTCGAGCAGGTCTCTGGGCCTCCAGCTTCCCAACCAACCCCGCTGTGATCCATCTTCTTAAAATAGCGATTTCATTAGCTAGTCCTCCTGGTCAGAGATCTCCACTGCCTTGCCATTATCTGCAGGAGAAAACACACCAAACTGAAGCTCCTGGCAATTAGTAGACTGGTTGCCATTCCTCATTCATTCATTCTCTCATTCACTCACTCACCTCTCTGTCAAAACCCAGCTCCTCCTTCACGTCAGACCTTAGCCTAGGCCAGGTCTTGCACCTGTAGTGTCTCTGCCCTCAATGTACGCATAATCTGCTGAGGGAGATAAACGTGAATACACGTACGAGGCAAAACAAAACAAAACAAATGAGAAACAGAAAGAGAAATACCAGGGAGAAGCCAAGTGCTTTTGAAGGCATGGAGGAGGGAGCTATTGCTTCTCTTTGACTGTGGAGTTTGGGAACATTTTGTGGAGGAGACCACGTGGAAGCTGCTCTGGAGAGCCACGAACTCTCGGTTTCTCTGCTCTGAAGCTTGGTCTAATCTCTTGCAACACCCCAAGCTTTACTAACCCTTTTTAGGTCACAAAGTAATACATGTTCATTGTAAAATAAATTCGAATGGTACGGAAATATATGTAAACATGTGACTGTATCCCTTCACCCTGTTCCTAGCCTGTTCTGCTATCAGCAGAGTTGATGGTTTGGTATATGCCCTTCCAAAACCTTTTCTATGCACAAAGAATGATATCAGGTTATACACATGTGGCTTATTTCCTACAAATGGGTTTTTACTCTTCATACTGTTGATCAGTTTTTAAAAAATTTTTATTTCATGTTTTATGGACACCCAACATCTCAGTAGGTCCAGAACTTTCATCCTTTCTAATGTTCCGGATGAACCATCATGAACTCTTCTCTAGCAATATGAGCTAGAGAATGCCTACCTCAGGGCTGAGGGGTGAATCCCTCTCAGTATTTGATACCTGGGCTGCAGACCGAGAAGGACAGCATCCAGGAAGGGAAGCGGGCAGGGAACCTTGGCATCCAGGGCTGTCAGCTTAGAGACAGCACACTGGGGATCTTGCTGCGGCCTCCCACGTGCTCAGGGCTGTGGGAGGAGGAGGTGTGGCTGCTTGAGCTCACTGGGGGAAGCCACAGGGAGGCAAGCTTTAGTTGAGTGCAAAGAAGGCTTTTTTAAGAGTTTGAGCTCTCTGGAGCTGGAATAGGCTGCCTCTGGAGATAATAACAGTGATAGCTAATGCTTATTGAGCATTTGTTATGTACTTTGGTGCATTTCATCCCTTACTCTGTGAAACTAGGTACTATTTTTGTTCCAACTCACAGTTAAAAAGAAATTGCCTGAGTTCACACAGCAGTAAGTAGCAGAACTGGTTTTCTCCTAACCCCTATACTGTACTGCCTCTGCCTCTATTGGTAATAAGCTCCACATCATCAGAGGTATCCAAGCAGAGCTCTCTCACATTCACCTGCAGAACAGTTAGACTGGTGGCCCCTGGGGTCTGTGGAAGCTGATCAAACTGCAGAATCTCTTGTATAGACTCTAGAGCCAGACTGCCTATCTTTGGATCTCACCTCTTATCGCACTTATGAATAGGTGACCTCAGTTGCAAGTGTGTGTATGTGCCTCAGTTTGATCTATAAAATGAGAATAGAAACTTGTTACATGGATTAAATGAGTTACTATTTCAGAAGCACTCAAAACTCTGCCTGGAACATGGTAAGTGCTAAATTAGGGTTGTTTTAAACATCTGGAGCTCAGGAAAGCAGCCTGAGCCAGAAAGCCAGGTTTAGGGGTCCTCTACAGCAAGAGGATGGAGAAGGAGCTCGCCGGGGTGGAATCTGTCCAGCGCAGAGCAGGCCTGATGACTCCCTGTTCTGGACGTTCCACTGGCCTCCTGTATTAGTTTCCAGTTGCTGCTGTAACAAATTACCATGAACTTCATGGCTTAAAACAACACAGAGGTATTATCTTACAGTCCTAGAGGTCAGAAGTCCTAAAATCAAGGTGTCGACTGGGCTGCATTCCTTCTGAAGTCTCTAGGGGAGAATCCATTTCCTTGCCTTTTCCACCTTCTTGAGGCTGCCCGGGATCCCTGGCTCTTGGCCCCTTCCTCTGTCTTCGGAGCAATCAGGGTATTGTCTTTTGTCCTCTTTGACCTCTGCTTCTGTTGTCACACCTTCTCCCTGTGGCTCTGACCCTCCTGTCTCCCCTTATAAGGACTCTTGGTGATTATATTGAGCTCACCTGGATAATCCAGGATCATCTTCACGTCTCAAAATCCTTGATTTAATTACATCTGCAAAGTCCCTTTTGCTTTGCAAGGTGACATAGTCACAGGCTTTGGGGGCCATGATTCTGTCTGCCACACCTCCCCAGTGCCCACTGTAGAGGTCTCCTTGAAGGCTCCGCATCCCTTTATACCCTGGGAGAACCATCATCTGGGAGGGGATCAGCATCTCTTTTGCTGTTTCTGCCTGACTTCTCCATACCACCTCTGTGAGCACTGTGAGCACTGGCTGGTCCTCACTGTGTCTCCTCCATCTGCCCCAGAATTGTAACAATTGTGCCCTCCCCAAGTACCTCGGGTCAAGAGACTGGAATATTGGTGCTGTTGGGTCCTTGGAGATCATTAGCACAACTCCCTCATTGAGTAGATGGAGACACGGAGGACTAAGAACTCAGATTCTCCCCACGTGAGACAGCTTGGAAACCCACGTCCCTTGGCTCCTCCCTCTGTGCGAGACTCAGCCTTCCAGAACAGAACCTTCCCCCTCTCCTATCCTCATTTCTTTGACTAACTGGTCTACTGCCATCTATCTGCCTCACCTATGCCCGATGGAACCCTTTATCCAGGCCTGTCTTTTTATCACCTTCCAACTCTACCATGCCTGGTCCTGACCCCAAGCCTTTCCTTCTGCTGGTTCCTCTGCTTAGGATGCTCCTGTCATTTGCCAGAAGTGGCGGTAGTCTGCTGTAAAAGGAAGAGCAATGGGCTGACTTGGATCAGGATCACAGATCTTCATTCCAGCTCTGCCATAACTCCCTGGTGACTTTGGGACCTCTTTCTCTCTCTGAACCTCGGTTTTCACATCTGCCCAATGGGAATTATAGTCCTGGCTATCCTTTCCTTGCAGGACTTCATTGAAATGCACATGAGCTGTAAGGAGCTGTAGCCTTTCTTTTGACCTGACTGCACCAGGTGCTCATGTCCTATGTCCCCAGCAGGGGGTGAGTGTGAGCTGGTGCACAGCTTTGCCTGTGAAGTGCTCTCATAACACCTGCCGATGGACTGAGGAACCAGTAGGCCTGCCAGTCTCTGTCCATGTGCCTTCAGAGCATGTCTCCAGGGAGCAAGTTTTCAAGTGCCACCTCCTTCAGGAAGCCCTCCCCAATTACCCCACAGTCAGAGTGATATCCCCTCTCTGGACCCTGGATCAGCCCATTTATTATCCCATTGTGCCTTGACTTACGATTCTTTGTGTCTGGCCTAACTTTATCCTTAGACTATGAAGTTCTGAAAGTCTTCTGCCTAGCATGGGGCATGGAACATTTTAGGTACTCGGGAAGTATTTGTTGAATGGATGGATGGATGGATGGGTGGATGGGTGGATGGATGGATGGATGGGTGGATGGATGGATGGATGGGTGGATGGATGGATGGATGGATGGGTGGATGGATGGGTGGATGAATGAACAAGCTAATATGATGGGTTGTTACTAATCACCCCAAACCCTACCCACCTATTGTTAGTTATTATTATCAAGGTCATTGACATGCTTCACACACTCACATAAACATCTTTGATGAGCAAAAGGGACATATGAATGCAAGATATTATCACAATTATTATTTCTCTCCAAACGCATTAGCTTCTACTGGTTTGCAGCCTTTTCTTTTTCTGCCAATGTTCACAGCCCAGAAAAGGTCTCTCTCTAATTTATCTCTATTAGCTTTTATTTTCATTACCCAAGAGGCTATAGAACTTCTACTCCCATGCCTAGGTCTTCTATAAATGTTTGGTAAGGCTGGTTTTGGCACAAATCCTTAGGGTCACCTGCTGCCCGTCCAGACTTGCCCTCCTAGAGGAATGTTTGCCTTTGTGGACCTGCAGCTCCTTTGTAAGCCCCCATTAACCCAGGTCCGGGATGGTGCACATGTCCACCTCAAGGATAGAATGGTCAAATAGCCTATTTGGGGGATTGGCATCTGGAGTGGGAACTAAGGTGAGGCCTCTTTCCCCAGAGCTGATCTCAATCCTGCATAAGATCCAATAAGCTAAGAATCACCAGCAGAGGTGATAACTAGCACTTGCCTCCCACTCACTAGGCAACAGGCATTCTTCTAAGCACTTTACCTATGTTAACTTGTCTAGTCTGCAAAACGACCCTGTGAAAAAGTTAGTTTTATTATCCCCACTTAACTGATGCAAAAACTGAGGCACAGAAACTTGTTCAAGGTCACATACCTTCTGAGAAGTGGAACAGGTTTCAGACACAAACTGTCAGATTCCAGAAGCCACACACCTCACCATCGTGCCACCCTGCTTCTCACCAACCTGCTGTGTCAGGGGCAAGCAGGAGATCTGACCAGAGGAGGTCCAAGTGAGGCTGAGCCCAATTTAGAGAACAAACCACAAACAAGGCTGATGCGTAGATCAGGGCCACGCATGGGGGTCGTGTCTGATGTGACTTGTCTTGATCCCGGCTGCTGTCTGGTTGAAGGGCATCGGGCTGACTCACCCTCCAACAACTGGCACCCTGTAGGGCAGCCTGCACCCAGGCAGACCTCAGCAGCCTCAGCACACAGTAGGCCTTCAGGGAAGGGCTGCTGAATGGACAGGCAGACAACAGCAGGTACTATCATTCCTTCTTTCTGGGAAACTTGTGCTCTGTACGTACCTTCTGGCATGTCTCTTCCTGGGCCAGGCCACCTGGAGACTCCCTGGCAACCCCAAAGCGCTAAGCCCTGCAGCCCCCTCCCCAGACTTCTCTTTGTCAAGTGTAGGGGTCCTGGCACGTCCAGTAACTCCCAACCTGGACCCAAGCACTCTTTTGTTGTTTTGTTTTCAAGAAAGAAAGCAAAAGAAAAGTAATACTCACTGCTCTCCTTAAAGACTTTCTTGCTCTTCCCCTGGTCAAGCGCTCATAGGGAGGGTGTGGCACTTCGGTCCTGGTCCTCTTCAGGGCGAGTCAGTTAAAGCCCCCAGCTCCTCACACCACACCCAATACAGCTTCCTGCTTTCTCATCCTCTGTTGCCCTGCCCATCTGAGAGGAAAGTTAGGGGTTGGGAGCCTCGGCCGAGGTGCTTGGCAAGGCCAGCAGGGACCCACTACAGGGTGGCAGGGAGGACGCTGGGGTGGGTGCTCCGGCTCTGCTGGCCTGGTCCTCACCCTGAGAGCAGGCTGGGACAGGAGGGCTCGCCAAATTGGCAAGGGCCTTGGGGTGTATATCCTCTCTTGGATCCCGGGGATGGAAGTGTCATGGTCAAGGTGGCTGGATTTGGGGTGTGCAGAGGGTCCAGGGGAGGGGCGGGGTGGCAGAGGGTGCCCTGAGGGTCTCTGAGCAGTGTCTCTCTCCCAGCTGGCCCGGCAGTGTTGTGGTGTCTTTCACAACAAGTAGTGTCAGTCCTGGATAATTATTCAAAAGGTGCTGCCCAAAAGAAGACCCCAGCTGTCACGAATAGCCATCTGCCAATATGGGGATAGATTACAAAAGATACCTGTGGTTTTATTATTATCTTTAAATCTCTTTTGTATAATGAGGCTGATGGAGTAAAAGACTCCCATAGAACTCAGCCTGGAGCCACGGAGGCCAGAGTAGGGCTCCCTGTCCTCCCTCCTCTGGTCCTGCAGCCCATGACAGCTGGCTTCTACTGTAAGGCTCCCAGGGCCTGGTCTAAGGGCCGGGTCTCTGGGCTGCCTGGAGCTCGCCCAGCGACTGCCCAGCTTCTCTGTGGGCTGATCACACCTCCAGCAGGGACCGGCCCTGCCCATGCCCCCCGCCCCCAGAGGAATCCCTCCTTTGACCTTTGTAATTATTCCTGTTCAATCTTCCTTCGTGTTTTTTCCTCCCCCTTTTCGAGGTGCTCAACTCCTGCGCTCCCTCCAGTGTATTAAGGATGTGAGTGAAATTGATGACCGGGATGTCTCAGGTCTTTATGATGATGAATGACTTTCACTGCCAAAGCTTTTATTGTCTGTGATTTGGGAAGAAGGGGGAACTGATATATCAAGGCTGCCTGTCACACCATTTAATACAGTTATAAATCCTGACGTCACTAACTGGTGGTCAGGAGCTGGAGAATTCCACCGGCCGCAGCGTTGCCGAGCCTTTATGGATTTTTTTCCCTTTTGCCTTTCTTTGCTTGACTGTCACAACTGTGTTTTGGGAGGGGGGATGGGAACCGCTGAATGGTGACTTTAAAAATCTCAGGGGCAACCTGGTCCAGGGAAGAAAGTGGGAGGCCTCCCCCCTCTAAAAGAAGGGGAAATGGCGGGCCTTTGATTCTAAGTTGAGCAGAGAAATTGTTCAGTAAAACCAAATCCTAAAAGTATGCTAATATCTTCTTTCCTGTACACCACCCTTTATGGTTCATGGACTGATTTTAACAGCTGTTATTTTTCAGATATTCCTTCCATTCTTGGGGTGGGGGTATAGTGGGGAGAGACTTGAGTCTCATTTCGCAGAAGAGGAAACTGAGGCTCAGCAAGGTGATGAAGCAACTCAGCCAAGGTTATGCCACATCAGGCAGATGCAGAGGGCAACTCCCTGGATGAAGCAACAGAGCATCACCGTTAGGAATTTGGGGCATTGCGTCAGGCAGCCCTGGGTTCCAATCCTAGACACCACTGTCTGGCTGCTGGTCATGGGATGGTCACTTCAATTTTCTTACCCTCAATTTCCTCACCTGGAAATGAGAATAATGCTCTTCTCATAAGGCTGTTATGAGAATTCAATGAGATAACGCACGGAAGAGTCTTAGCAAGGTTCCTGCCTCATCAAAAGCAGTCAAATAATGTTTTGAAAAGGTGGAACCACAATGAGAGAAGGATGTGGTAGATGTCACAGGAGCAGAGGAGGGCCACCTGGGCCTTCCTGAGGTTGTGTGGAGAGGTGGCCAAGGAAGGCTTCCTGCAGGAGGTGACCGTAGAGTTTATTGGAATGAGTAGGAATTAGCCAGGCTGGGGAGGGCGGGTGAGGAAGAGCATACCAGGCAGAGGGAACACGTGAGAGAGATAGAAACAGCACAGGGTGGATGAGAAAGAGCCAGCAGCCCCAGGAGTGGTGAGTTGTGCAGCTGGAGATGAGGAAGGGTCAGACCACAGAGGCTCCCGAGGACTTGAGATCATACCCTCCAGATGCTGGAGAGCCTTGAGGGGTTTTAAGTAGGGAGTGGCATCTTCCAGGAAATCTCTCTGGGGTCTTGACAGAGGGTGAACATAATGCGGAAGACTGAACTCATCGAAGGTGGTTGTAAAAGTCCAGGAGAGAAAGGATGAGGACCTGGACCCAGGCAGTGGAGATGAGTATGGAGGAAAAATTTTGAGGGGTAGAACTGGCAATAGTCAGATGCTGGGGATAGGTGAGCCACGGAAGCCAAGGATGGCTTCCCTGGTTGGAGTCTGGGGGACTGGGTGGGTGATGGAGCCACCAGCTGAGACAAAGACAACAGGAAGAAGAGTTGGTTTGGATATTTAGTGGTGCTCCAGGGATGCCCAGGTGGAAACACCCAGAGGGTGATGGGGGAGCGGTCAGGGCTGGGGATACCGATTTGGAATTCATGGGCACAGAGGAGATGGATCACCTAGTGGAGATGCAGAGGCAGAAAGGCTTGAGAGCAACAGAGCTCCAGGAAGAAACTAGAGAACAAGAAGGGCTGGAGAAGCCATGAGAAGTCTGGGAAGAGGTGATTGGTGAAGCACAAAGCAGACCACGAACTCACTTCATCTTGAAGCCTAGAGCAGTCACAACTCTGAGGTGGGAACAACAGAATTCTCTCTGACTGCTTAAGTAGAAAAGATATTAGGACTCTCAAGAGGCCCACAGAACCAGGCTTGGAGGCTTCACAGCCAGGAACCACACCTGAACCACACCTGAGCACCTGAATCACACCTGAAACACCACAGAACTGGTCCTGTGGAAACGCCACACCTTGGCCTCTGGGCACAGAGCCTTCAGCTCACGCTGCTATCACTGGACACCAGACGTCATCAGTAGAACCTCTATCTCGACAGGCACCTACTTCTTCATGTCACTTGCCTCTGAATTAATGATTCACACACACGTGTCTACTTGATGAAGCCAGGATGGCACCTGTGCTCGAGCTGCAAGGGAGGCTGGGAGATCAAGCTTCTGACCTCTGTCGTGAGGAGCCTAAACTCCTAAGATGGAAAATTCCCAAAACAAAAGAATCGTGTTCAATGGTGTCAGGTGGCCAAAGATATTTGAAGGATTAGGGAGCGAGCAAAGAGATCCAAGCCAGCAGGGCTGAAAAGCACCGTGGCTTTGGCAGTGAGGAGGGTCTTGTTCTTTGAGTCATTTATCAACTACAGTCAACCCCTTCCATAGGACTTGAGGCTCCATTAAATTCAGACCCAGAGACGTCTGCACACAGGCCAGAAACCACCCAAGGAGAGGGGGAAATGACTGTGCTGGAGTCCAGGAAAGCCCCAGTGAGAAGCGGCAGCAGGACCAGGAGCCTGGGGATGGGGGCGGGGGCTGTTTCTTCAGGATTTGATGAGTTTGCTGAGTAGCTGGACTAAAAAGTAAGGGAGAGGGAAGAAGCAAGGACCCAGTGGCCCAATACCAACCCTCAGGAGACCCGGGGATGGCTGGAGTCACCTCCCTTTGCTAGAACTTGGGTAGCTCTGAGCTTTGGCTGGTGGCTTTTCTCCTGTGGGGATGATGGAAAGTTATCACCCGTTGGTCTCAAAGAGAAAGTCTCCTGTTCTTAAGGGCACAAAATCCCCAGCACCTGACACAGGCCTAGAAGCAAGGCTTGGAAAGGTTTTCTGAGTGAATGAATGAAACTGAATGAACCAGTAAGCATTTCTTTGGCCCCAGCTGAGCACCGCGCCACCTCCACAGGAAAACAGATGAATGCATGGGACACCATTCCTGCCCTGGCAGGGTTCAGTCTTGTGTCTTCTACGGACATCCATCCTGGGCAGCCTGACCAGCGCTGTGAGGCAGAGCAGGCACAGGGGCTCTGAGAGGACTGATGAGAGGCACAGGGGCTCTGAGCAGGGCAGGGTGGGGCATCTGGGAAGGTTTTCCACAGGAGGTGACATTGGTGGAGTTTGCCCAGAGCTGCCAAGGCATAGCAGCAACATTTGCTGAGGTTTCGAGGTGGCTGGGGGAAAGCCAGCCATTTGAGGCTGGCGTGGGAGTGGGGAGCTGGAGTGGAGGGCAGCGAGGAGTCTGGACTTGGTCCTGAGGTGGTGGGAGTGAGGTGTGCAGGGTCCGTCTGCAGAGGGGCTGGGGTCCTGGAGGAGGTTGGAGCCAGGCAGGGAGACAGATGAGGTGTGGGTGGTGACAGGGGTCTGCACTGGGGCCCGAGTTGGCTGTGGATGCGGAGGGGCTGCGACTTAGTGACACCTCCCCCAACGCCCACCCAGGGACACTGGTGGGAGAAGCCGGCCTGTGGGCGCCAGGGCGTCCAGGACGGGCCTTCTTGCTCAGGGGTGCCCTCATTATGCCACTCACGGTGGTGGAGAGACTCGAGCAGCGGTCGAGACGGGGGCTGCCTCCTGCTGGTGTGCGGAGCGCGAGCAAACCACATGAGATCCCATCTCGCGCGTAATGTGCATCCGAGGACAAAATTAGATTGAGAAGTAAATGGAGCCGAAAATTTCTAAAGCATTTCCCGTCAAGAAGCTGTTTGATTGCGTGTTTTAATTCTCCGATTCCTCCTGCCCAGTGAGGTTCATTTCGGTGGGGACAGCTGGAGCAGAAGGAGCTCGTACCGGGGGGACCCTGGGCACCTGGGGCCTGGGCAGGAGGGGAGGGGAGAGGCCTTTGACCGCCTACTGGCCGGGAGTCTAGGCTCCATGATGACCTGGTTCAGATCTCAAATAACCCCGTGAAATGGGTATTAGATCCCATTTTGTAGACAAGGAAACTGAGTGGCAGAAATTAGGGAACGTGCTGAGACCACATAAATAGTACTTGGTTGGCGGGGTTGGCGAGCACCGGCCCGCCGGACTTTAAAACTCAAGCTGGTGCCACATTGGGTTGCATGTTGAATATTTCCATTTTTTCACCAGAAGGCTCTGGCTTCTTCCTCCCTCTCATTCTCATTTCCTCTGTCTCTCTTTCCTCCATTTCCAAAGCCCAGGAACCCTGGGAGGCAGGGCAAAGGGTATATCCCCATTCTGCAGATTTGGAAAGCGAGGCTCCTGGAGGTGCAGTCATTTGTTGGTAGCACAGAGGGGAGAAGCCAGTGGCAAATGCTGGGAAGTCTGACTCTTGTGTGTATTCCCCTACCTGATCCTATCCAGCAGGTTTAATAAATACAAAGATGTGACAAAAATCACACACACACACACACACACACACACACACACTCACGAGGCAAGTTTAGATACAAATGGTCAGGAACCTGGCTTGTTCTTCAGTGCCTGCCCCTGTTTGGATCAGGGGGCTGTGGGGGTTGTAGGTCCCAGGCCTGACAGTGCATGGCACTCTGGGCAAGGCCTTGCCCTCAGAGGGGCTTCTTCATTCACCTTCAGTATAGGCAATTAGCGATTTTCCAATTGTTAAGGTTTTTGTTGCTGATTTTTTTTTGCTTTTTCTTTTTAGTTTTTGTCAAGAAAACTTTTGTTCAAATGAAATCTTCCTGGGAAGCCTTTATGTAAATGGTCAGAATCAAGGTTCAGTGTTTGAGGGGGCGGCCATCCCAGAGGCGCCCGAAGTGCCCCAGGAGGCCCCAAGGAACACAGCTAGAACCCCTGCCTGGTCCACCTTTCACGTCCTTTGGGCTCTGGTGCTCCCCAATTCCAAAGTGGCTTTCGAGACAGTGTGAAGGCTACTCACACAACATGTGTGTTCTCTCCTCAGCCTGGCTCTCAGAACCACCTCTGGGACCCTGGTCCTCCTACCTTACACCCCAGCTGCCTGCCTACCTTACCCTAACTTCTGCCTGTGCCTGAGAAAACTCAGACCGGTCCCAAGCACGCTGCCCCTCGAGGCTTAGTCAATGGCGTGACGGGACCCAGCAGGACTGCCCACCCTGCCCTGACTCAGCCTGAGCCCTGCTCCCGATCCCCCGGAGGAGCCCTACCCACTGAGGCTCGGTTCTAGTGCTGCCGCCTCCTGGAAGCCTACAGCCTGACTGCGGGAATTGAATCTCAGGTCTGCGCTTTGCTGCATGTAGGACCTTGGGCAGGACTTTGAGCCCCTCTGAGCCTCAGTTTCCCCAGCGGTGGGCACGGAGATGGTGAATACCTGGCAAACTGAACCCAGGCTCGACTGACGCGTGCACGTGTCCCCACGTGATGCCTCTGCTCAGTCGGGCCCCTCCTGTGTTGCATGAAGCACTCTCCCTTCTGTGATCCCATCTGGGGCTCCTGATGGCCCAGGAGGGAGGCAGGGCATCCGGGATCCCAGAACGGGCAGCGGCTTGCAAACAAGAGCGCGAGCTGCACTGGGCTTCTCGGAAGCCCCGGCACCTGACTTGGCTTCTGGGAGGGGAGGGCCGGGGAGGGCTGGGCTGGCGCTTCAGCAGCCCGCAGCGCAGGCCAGCAGCGCGATTTAATGTGTGTTCTCTGCAGCACATTCATTTGCCGTGCACCCTGGGAGGTGTCTCTGCGGGGTGGGCTTGGTTTTCCTTGGCAAGCAGCGCACCTGCCCAGCCCGCCTCTTGTGTGGGCCCCCTCGGTGGCGGTTTCCAATCTCAGCCTCGCTGTGTGGTTTGGGGAAACAATTGGAGGGAGGGGGTGTCATCTGGTTCGGCCCTGTTGGTTCTGGGCCCAGATCTCATGACTTTCACCAGCCTGTTACCCTCTGGACCAGAAGTGGATGTGCTGAGGCACTAGTTTAGGATTCGTGGTGGGCCTTGTTCCCTTTACAAGAGACCAGAAGCTGATCTGAGGGGTTTTTGGCTTCTACATGTACCTACTGACTATTTCTTAAAATAAATGGGCTGTCAGCCAGACACGGAAGGAGGCAGAGAGCCCGATAATACACATTCCTCACGTCTCTTCCGTTGTCTAATCTCCTCCCAGGTGGGTGGCCTGGAATCGGGACTCTGGGTTCACAGGTGAGAATGTTCAGAGACGTGAGGACCTGCCCGAAGGCCCAGTAGGAAGTGCAGGGCGTTCTGACTCCCAGTCCAGGACCTTCACGTTAGGTGGTCCTCCAGCCCTGACCTCACCCTGTAGCTAGAAAGGTCCAGTGGGTGCCTCCCACCATGCTTGACTTCATTTCAAACCCATCCTAGACCTGGAACTTGGTGGTTAAGAGCACAGGCTGCCCGGTTCCTAATCCTGCCCCCACAGCCCCGCCCGGCCCATTCTCTGCCTGTGCAACCTCGGGCAAGTTACTTAACCTCTCTCAGCTTCAGTGGCCTCCTCTAACTATTGCAGGGAATGACAGGCATAGCTAGGACACTCTCGGGCCAAGCACCTTTCTAAGGGCCTTACCTGTACTGACGCTTTAATCCTTTCAGACAGTCTAAGGAGGTGGTGTTATCATTAGCCCCATTTTATAGATGAGGAAACTGAGGTTGACGCTTGCCCAAGGTTGCAAAACAACCAGGAAGGCGCAGAGCTGGGATTTGAATCCGGTGGTCTGCTCCCAGAACCTGTGTGCTTAACCATTAGGCTCAATATCCTCTCAATATCAGCAACAATAATAATAACGTCTACCTTGTAGGATTGTTTTGATGATTAAATGAGACAAGGTGCATAGAGCACATAGAAGAATGCTTGGCAAATAGAGCTCAACAGAGCTCCAACCATCGTACATGAATTCAGTTGCACAGCGGGTACACCCAGCGGTAGGTGGGTAAGCGTTCTGAGACTTTGCACCTTCATATAGAGTATGGCTTCCTTCTTCACTTTCCATCTTGCACATTTCGCCCTTCAAGTGATTTGTGGTGCACAAAGGAAGACAGGTAGGGGCACAGGTGGCCCAAAAGGGCAGTGTGCTTGCGTAGGGGGTAGGCAGGGAGGGGGCTCGAGCCAGGCGCTTGCCTCACTCACAGTCACCCCACCAGGGAGAAGCGGTTGCGGAGCCTTCCTGCTTCCTTAAACATGCGAGGAAAGGGAGGCTGGGTCACTGGCCCAAGGTCACACAGTGGGTAGGAGTCAGGGCTGGGATTTGGGCCCCGGGTGGGCTTGTGCTTTTAGCTTTCAGTGTGGTCTTTGCTGGGTCAGCAGTGGGGCGCCATCGCAGGTTCTGACAGTGGCTTGAGGAGAGCAGAGCCACACTGTCCAAGACTGATCTGGCTGCACTCTCGGGTGAGCTCTGGAGCTACGGAGGCGTTATTGAGTGTTTGCTCTGTGCCGGGCCCTGTGCTCAGGGCTTTATGTGCATGTGTTCACTTCATCCACACAGCAGCTTGATGAGGCAGATCTTCATGTATAGATGAGAAAACAGACACAGAGAGGCTAAGCAACTTCTCAAGATCACACAGCCGGCAAGGGTGGACCCAGGATCTGAATTGAGACTGCCATGTGGTGGCCTTTGTCCCTAACTACCCTGCTATACTGTGTCCTTTTACAAAGATTTAATGTCCCCCAATCTGGAAGGTCACCTCAAGGGAACTTGATGCTTTCTGTGTATTCATTTATTCCTTCTACTTTCCATTTAGCAATCATCTAGTTTACGTATAAACCAATTCTTAGGAAGGAAGACTTTCCCAACCATTAGATTTGGGAAGTGTGTTCTGCATTGGCAGCTTGGCAGTGGGTAAATGTGATGAGAATGCTGTCAGCCCTGTTCAGGGGTGGGGTGGGGGATGGGACTCCACGTTTCTGAAACAATGGGAGGCAAGAATACATTTGCAATACCCTCCAGCCAGCTTGGGTGGACGCGTAGGGTAACCAGGAGTGGAGGCGTGGCGGGTTTCCATCAGAAATCCAATCTCCAGGCGGTCTTTTCTGTTGCCATGCACCGTACAAGGGTTCTCCAAGGACCCATCCTGGACTGAGATGGACAATTGGGCTTTTCTCCATCTGCTACTTATGATTATATAGGTCCCAAGCCAACTTTCGGAATACTGGTTTGTCATATCAGTTTCTCAAATAAGAGATGCCCCTAATCCTGCTGGAGAACAGAAGTTCACCCTCCTCCAATGACCGCACCAGATTCATCTCAGTGAACCAGCATCACTGAACCTCGCTCACGTAGCGGCGAAGGCCCTGGAGGTCTGTAAGCAGGCGGCTTGCCCTCCGCCAACCACCCCAGACTGCTGAGGTTCGGGCTTCTCATGCTGGATTGGATTGTTTTCCCATCTCCATCCTTGCTGCTCACCTGTCACCTGTCACTTCTCCTAACATCCTTTTGCCTAGCTCTAGAAGTCTCTCTCCCCCTTCTTATTTTGCTGTTTTCAATCTTCTGGCAGTTGGGAAACCAAGCCATTGAGCTCATTGGAACGGTGTGCAGGTGAGGACACGGTCTGCCAGAGCTGGTGCCCAGGGGGCTCTAGGGACAGGCTTTGTGCCCACCTTTTGGCTACTCACAGCCCGATGGTCAGGACTGAGGTTGCCTGATGGCACATTTCAGGTGGGTGGGACATCCCTGCATTTTCTGTCCGTGCAGGGCTGGGCGCTGGCTTGGGGGAGGCCTGGTAGGATCATAAGCTGTGGATGTGTGACTTGCCCAAGGTGCTCCTGGCATCACGATGTTGTCCTTGGAAGCAAGGAATTCCTGCTGTGACAGCTCTGGCCCAGGAGCTGCTGAGGTGGGAGCGGGGTGGGGGCGGGCGGGGGGGGAGGGGCGCCGTGTGCGCTTCGTGCATCTTAGATTCATTATTACCTCCCCTTCAAGACTGTCATCGAGCCCCTTGGGGCGCAGACAGTGTCTGGCTCTTAAGAAAAAGTTAATTTCAAATCAGAAAGCTAATTTTGAATAAAAACTAATACATGCATGTGGTTAAATATTCAAACCGTACGAAAAATATAAAATGAAAAATAGTTCTCCTTTCCCCAACCTCAGCCCTCCCATCCGTCATCCCTCTCCCCAAAGTTAACCATGTCTTGTGTATACTCTTGGTAACATTTTAATGCATCTATCAGCAGATAGATTTATCCACTTTTTACTAGCAAAAATAAACTCACACTGTACACAGTCCTCTTCTGCACTTTGCTTTATTCACCCAGTAATGTGTCCTGGGGCTCTTTCCACAGTCCCCATACTCAAATCTGCCTCGTTGTTTTCCAAAAGTATTTAATATTCCATCGCAGGGAAGTCTCCTAATTTATTTAATCCAGCTGTTATGGTAGACACTTCGACTGTCTCCCTCCCTCCCCACCTTCCCTCCTTCCTTACCATTATATGTGTATCTTGGTGGACTTTTCTGTATATTTCCATAGGTAAAGTCCTAGAAGTAGAATTGCAGGTCAAAAAGGAGGTGTGTTTTGTTTTTTGCAATTCACCTATTGAAGCAGAATAGTGTGGGGGTGGGGGTAGTAAAGGCACGGACTCTGGCATCAGATGGCCTCCGTTTGCCTCCACCGCCATCGTCTTATCTACCAACTGGGAACTTAAAGCTTTATATCTCCCGGAGCAGCTGTGACTCTTCAATGAGATAATACATACCAGCACCTCGAATGGTGCCTGGCACGTGGTAAGAGGTGAATGAACGATCATTGTTATTTTTGTGGGTATTATTATTATTATTACTATTATTATCATCTCCAGGTCCTCTGGTGCTAGAACGCAGTAGGGATCAGATAATGCATGAATGATATAAACAGTTCATGCAGCTCAATATCCAAAAAACAAACAACCCAATCAAAAAATGGGCAGAAGACCTAAATAGGCATTTCTCCAAAGAAGACACACAGATGGCCAAGAGGCACATGAAAAGCTGCTCAACATCACTAATTATTAGAGAAATGCAAATCAAAACTACAATGAGGTATCACCTCACACTGGTCAGAATGGGCACCATCAGAAAATCTACACACAGTAAATGCTGGAGAGGGTGTGGAGGAAAGGGAACGCTCTTGCACTGTTGGTGGGAATGTAAATTGATACAGCCACTACGGAGAACAGTATGGAGGTTCCTTGCAAAACTAAAAATAGAGTTACCATATGACCCAGCAATCCAACTGCTGGGCATATACCCAGAGAACACCATAATTCAAAAAGACACATGCACTCCAATGTTCATTGCAGCACTATTTACAAAAGCCAGGACATGGAAGCAACCTAAATGTCCATCAACAGATGAATGGATAAAGAAGATGTGGTACATATGTACAATGGAATATTACTCAGCTGTAAAAAAGGAGTGAAACTGGGACATTTGTAGAGACATGGATGGACCTAGAGACTGTCATACAGAGTGAAGTGAGTCAGAAAGAGGAAAACAAATATCGTATATTAACACATATATGCGGACTGTAGAAAAATGGTACAGATCACCCGGTTTGCAAGGCAGAAATAGAGACACAGATGTAGAGAACAAACATATGGACACCAAGCGGGGAAAGAGGGGAGAGTTGGGGAGGAATGAATTGGGAGATTAGGACTGCCACATATACATTTCTAATAAGAAAAAAAAATACCAAATTGTACACTCTAAATATATGCAGTTTATTGTATGTTAAAAAAAAAAGATAATGCGTGAATGAATGAGTGAACAAATGAATGAGTGAAGACCTGAGCTCGCCCAGGGTGGCCCTCGCTGTCCTCTTGCTGTGAACACTGGTTTCTGTCTGTCCCTGAAGCGGCACCCGGAGCCATGAGCCTGGCGGAGCCACTTTGCAGCCTTGCTCATTAGAACCCTGCCTTTGTCGGTTTATTACGTTGGATCAACAGTTGCTAGTTGAGTAAGATCATGTCGTAAATGTACATGGAAATATTGATGGAGCCCCAGTGTCTGCTCTAAAATGCCAGGCAGATGAAATTCAAACATTCTCTCGAAATTGAAACAGTTGCTGGAGTCTGGAAGTTCCCCGAGATTCCAGGGGAGTAGATGAAGTCTGTTGGGATGAAGTAATGGGAAGGGTTGAGGCTGCAAAGTAAACAGAGCCCTGATGAATGAATTCTCAGAGTTGTCTTCCCTGCTGGACAAATCCAGATTAGATCTTCAGCCAGGCAATTAGAGGAGGGCCAGTCAGAATTAGTTGAAAGTGGGGATTAAGTAATTTGGGGAAAAGAAATTGAGGGTTATTATTTCTAAGTAAATAACACCACCTAAACTAATGGCTAATAAACCTGTCATTGGGAGCTGGCCAGGTCTGCTTTAATGACTGGATGGGCCCATCTGCAATTAGCATGTCCATTGTGTGCTGGCAATTGGGCTGCTCCCTTGCTGACAGCCTTTCCCCCCTTGGTGAAACTCTCCCCGCTGCACTCCCTGCTCACACACCCTGTGCTTGTGGCAGGTCCGAACAAAGGGGGACTCCAGAGCAGCCCCTGTTTCAAACGGTCACACATTTCAAACTCCAGCTGGAACGAACGAGCTGGTGGCGTACGCACTGCATGTACGCACACGCTGGGGTTTGTGCAGAAGATTAATCCCCTTCCTGGATCCTGGATGTTGGGTTGCTCCTCTCTCCCTCCGCTACAGGGGCAATCGTTTACTGTCACCTGCTTGGGTGTTGGTTGAAAACCTTCAACTCATCTCACTCAGGCATGGTTGATTTTTTCCTATAACAAGAGTCAAAGTATAATTTTTTAAAAATTAGGAACATAACTCATGCACAAATATAGAACGAACACGTGAAGATTTTATTCAACTCGTAAATGAATGAGGGAACCTATAAAAAAATAAAAGTGGTTCCAAGAACATTTGAGAAACAGGGTTTATGTCGTCCATGGAGAAAGGCATTTTTAAAAAATGTTGGAATAAAATTGCTAGATTAGATACAAAATTGGTTAATGTCCTACAGGGCAATAAACCCAAACCTTTGGGGTTCTCTTTTCTGCTTGACAGAAATCTACACCTTGATGTGTAGCTTCCTTCCTGGGCTCTAATCAAATAGTAAAGAATCATCAAACACAGGTATATTCTCTTAGAAATATGATTCTTGGGTCTGCCAGTTACGTAGTGCCCTGTGACATTGGAAGACATTGTTCCCACCTTTATGACCCCTTCTTTTTAAGTTTTAATGATGTTTCTTAACATGCAAAAGGGTTTCGCATGGTTCTCTAACTCTCAGGAAGGGTTTTCTGGGAAAATGTAGAAGTAGACGTGTCTGCAGTTCTGGTTAAATTATTGAACCAAGACAGAATCAGAAACATTGGCTTCAGAGCGCTCACTGAGTTCTTGTGTGATTTCAAATTGTCCTTCAGGGTGAGTTGGGGGGTTCAGTGGCTGGGTGCCGGGACTCCGGAAGAGCAGACTTGACAGGCCGTCCAAATAGACAGTGGGGCAGGGACAGGGCAGGGGGCTCAGAGGG